>NW_028258316.1:7540344-7692586 GCF_053883595.1 Heterocephalus glaber | reverse complement strand
CATACCACCACGCCCAGGCTTTCAAACAATCTGATAATGCCCAGTGCAGGGAAGAGGGAGGTATTGCAATCCCATTAGTCATTTGGCAGATTGATTGCCCGTTATCTGAGGGGTTTTCCCTAGCAGGTTTACAATACCTCTTCCCTACTTGGGGCCTCCACTGTTAAAAAGATTTCTCCAGGCTCCCTTTTCACGCTAGCACAAATGGGGGTCCTCTTCATCCATCGGTAGAAAAGACGGTAGGAAAGATTACTGTCCCGGTTCCCAGCTGACCCTCAGATCCATTCTCCACACAGCAGCAGCCCCAGGGAGCTTCCAAAGTGCCAATCTGGTCATGGCTTTCCTCCAAAAAGCCAAGTTAATGTCAGTCACATTTTCTCCAAATTCCTTCCCGGGTCACCGGGCCTGCTGGATCAGCATCCTGGCAGTAGGGGGCAGCCACGTGGAACCAGCTCCCGGAGTGCCCACTTCTCTCTGCAATCACTGTTTTCCTCTCACAGTTCCCTCCCTTTGCTTGGAAGCCTCTGGTCGCACCCTACGGGTCTCAGCTGTGATGTCGCGACCTCTTTATGTCAGCTGTGCCCTTCTATCCTGGCTCAGGGCTGGTTCAGGCCTAGACCAGGGGCTGAGGGATGCTGACTATGCCTGGCTAGTTTTGGGCCGAAGGGTCTAGGGAGGATGGCGACGAAAAGAGCGCGTATCCCTTTAAAAGGAGAGAGGAGTCTCTGGAGAGCGGCCCGCACAAGCACGGCGGTACAGCAGGGCAGCCCAGCCACCTGCCCCTCACAAAGATGGCCCCCACGAAGGCGCAGGCTCTTATTGGTGAGGGTGGGGGTCTTGGGCGGCGCTGGTTGGTGGAGGGCAGGGGCGTGGCAAAGCTGGGCGGGGCGGGCGGGCTCCTCCCGCGCTGGCCTATCTCGCCGCCGCACCAAGACTATGTCGAGGGCGCGGAACCGCCTGCGCATGGCTCTGTCCCTGGTAGCTGTTTCTACGCGTGGTGCAACGACCGAGGTCTCGGCGCGGCGGGGATTGGGTGTGCGGCCGGCGCCGCAGGAGCCGGGCATGGAGTATCAGGTACCCGGCCAGGCGGTGACACGTGGGCCGGGCCTGGGGCGCGCAGCATCCGGGCTCCGCCAGCTCTTTGGGGAACCGGGAGACCTGGGCTGGGGGAGTCTGGGGGGAGGATCTTGGGGTCGGGGGGAGGGGACAGGGACCAGGAAGTTGGGCCCGGAATCTGGGAACACTGAGGCTGCAGTGTCCCGCGCTGCTGATAGGTAGCAGTGGTCCAGAGGTTCGGTTGGGTTCAGAAGTTCCGGTGACCACGGAATCTGAACCCGGCAGTGCAGAGTTGAGAGAGAAGGAGAGGAAGGAATTCTGAGTTCGGACTTGAAAGATCCAGGGATTTAGATTTGGGGGTGGAGTCCCAGCATTCAGAAGGTTACGGATCTAAATGCCTGGAACTGGGGAGTGGGCCGGAGCCTGGCGCTAAGGACCAAGAATCTGGGAACAGTATGTCTGCAGCTGCTGTGCCAGGCGCCAATTGCCGGAGTCCGGAACCTAATACCTGCCAGGCAGGTGCCGCTGGTTTTGAGGGAGGGGGGAAGGACCTCCAACCAGCCGTGAGGCCCCGAGAGCAAGAGAAGTGGGACCCAGTCCTGGGGGAAACAAACCGAACTTCCTGTCCCTCCACTGGCGTTTCCTGAGGCTGTATACACCTGCCTCTTTGGCTAGAGTCCTAAGCACACCCTCCTCCCTCGGAGCCTCCTCCTCTTCCTTTCTCCGGTTGCTTTAATTAAAGCAGCCGTTAAAAAAAAAAAAAGCAGCCGTTCACAGAGTAAGAATGTGGAACCCCAGATTCTCAGGCTTGGGCATAGAAGCCCCAGGTATTCCAGAATTTTTAAGTCCCCAGCCTTCCGGGGTTCTGGCCTGAGCCCAGTAAGGGCCCAGCATTATCAGTGGAGGGAATGAGGGGGAAGGCTCAGGAGGTAAAGCCTGGGAGCTGGAGCAGGAAGCAGTGCTAGCTCCCTTAGTCTTGCCACCTTCTTGCCTGGCACTCCCTGGGTGGGGCTGAATGGCCCCAGGCTCCTATCTTTGCCAGAGCTGGAAAGATGCCATTGCTCGCTCCCCATTGCTCAGCCTGTAGGCTGGGGCAGGGCAGCAGGGCTGGGGCTCTGGCCTGGCTGCTGGTGTGTTGGGTGCCTCTGAGGACTCTTGGCCAGCTAACCTGCCCCACGGGGACTGGTTATTGTAGGATGCAGTGCGCACACTCAACACCCTGCAGACCAATGCTAGTTACCTGGAGCAGGTGAAGCGCCAGCGGGGTGACCCCCAGAAGCAGCTGGAAGCCATGGAGCTGTTCCTGGCACGGAGCGGGCTTCAGGTAAGGTAGGGAGGGCCAGTGACCCTCTGACCGCATCTCTCTGAGTCTTGTGGCTGAGGTGGGCTCATCTCTCTGTCCCAGGTGGAGGACTTGGACCGGCTGAACATCATTCATGTCACTGGGACCAAGGGGAAGGTGAGGGGTAGGACCCAGGGCTCGGGTCCACTGGGCAGGCTGGAGGGTGGCACCTGCCCACACGGTGCCTTTCCCCTGCAGGGTTCTACCTGTGCCTTCACAGAGTGCATCCTCCGGAATTACGGCCTGAAGACCGGATTCTTTAGGTACTGAGTTGGTGGGGGCATGTCTCTGACCTCTCTGGAGCACTGTGACCCTCGGCCACCCAGGGGGGTCACTGTCTCTATGCAGTGTTTATTCATTCAACAAAGATATTATAGCCCAAGTTGAGAGCAGTCATTAGTTTTCATAATGAAAAAACTATTGGGAACATGATAGTACCTTGAATGTGTGAGGTAAATACATGGCTGGCACAGTCAGACGTCTTTTTATTAATTTAGATTCCACATAAAATCTTTAAGCCAAACAGACCTTTTTTCAGTTAGAATGTCTTTGCTATAAGGAGCAGAAACCTAGCTTGGAAGCGTTTAAAGATGAAGGGAAAGCCTGATGTGGTGGTGCACACTTTTTATACCAGCACCGAGGCTGAGGCAGAAGGATTGCTATGAGTTCAAGGCCAGCCTGAACTATGAGACACTGTCTCCAAAAAAAAAAAAAAAGAAAGTAATATAATGATGTTCATGTCAAGGTCTCCAGAGGGCCGGGGTTTCAGAGCTCTGCTAGCCTTAGTTTAGCTGCTAACCTGGAGGCAGCGCCCCCTGTTGGTGGCACTCAGACATCAAGATTACCACATGGGGGACCTGGATGGAGGTGGAACCCAGTGCCTGTCCTCAGTGCACATCTGTCTGCCCTAAACTGGTCACTTGTAAAACCAAAGGATTAATCTAGTGGTTATTTCCTCAGGACTTGTCCTCAGGGTTGGAGTATTTAAGACTTTTGCTTCTTTTATTTTATCATTTTTTTGTCGGTTTTTTGGGGGGAGAGGGCATTTAAACCCAGGTCTTTTTCACTGAGCTGCATACCCAACCCTTTTTAAAAATGAAAAAACATTAAAAAAAAAAAAAACCAGGGTGGTCACATGGCTAAGTTCCCCAGGCTGGCCTTGAATTTATGATCCTCCTGCCTCAGCCTCCTAGAATGTTGAGATTACAGGCATGCACATACCTGGATTTTCAAGGATTTTTTGGCAATGCTGGGGACCAAACCCTGGGCCTCATAACTAGGCAAGTGCTCTACTGCTGAGCTCCATCCCTGGCCTTTATTTTACCAGGTGGATTGGCCCACCTCTAAGCATCTGAAACCAGCCCAGGTCATTCAGGCCAGTGTGTTTTCCTTCAGCAGTTCTTTGTTTAAAATAAAGGGAGAGAAGGCGTCCAGAAGGGAGGATCTTTGAGGATTCAAATGTAGCCTTGGGCTGCTTAACAACATTCTTAGAAATGTGTCCTTATGCGATTTTGTTGTGTGAATATCACAGAGGGAGCTGATGCGCCCTTAGATGGCTACGGTGTCACTAGGTGACATAACCCTGTGGGGGTTATACATGTGATCATACATGTGGTCTGTTACTGACCAAAAGATTATCATGTGCCAGGTGTGGTGGCGTATTCTGTCATCCCAGCACTCAGGAGGCTGAGGCAGGATTGCTGAGAGTTTGAGGCCACCCTGGGCTCCCTGGTGAGTTCAAGCCCAGCCTGGACTGCGTAGTGAGACCCCATCTCAACCCCCCTGTAGGTTATTATGGGACACATGACTGTATAAGGCAATAGTCTGTCTTCTAAGATAATTTTTTGGTGTGTGAATTATCCTAACTGCTGATTTGAGCACATGAGGCCTTGCGGGCAACCCCAGGATTCCTCCTGAACCAGCAGAAGGGCCCTTGACTTGAGGACTGAAGACAGAGGGACATTGTGGGCGAATGTTAGCAGAGTGACGTATCACTGTGTAACAGGGAAAGCAGGGAACTCTGGGAGCCCAGAGAACATGCTAGGCCATCTTGTGGCTGAGAGTCTTTCCTCCTTTCTGGAGGGGGATTTCTGGTTTTGTTCTGTTTTTTTCCTGAGACAAGGTCTCGCTTTGTGTCCAGGCTGGCCTTGAACTGACTTTGTACCCCAGGCTGGCCTCGAACTTATGGCAGTCCTTCTGCCTCTGCCTCCCAAGTGCTGGGATTACAGGTGTGCACCACCATGCCCGACTGTTCTTTTTTTTTGAGACAAGGTCTCGCTATATAGTTTAGGCTGTTCTTGAACTCAGTATGTAGCCCAGGCTGGTCTGGAACTTGTGATCCTCCTGCCTCAGCCTCCTGAGTGCTAGGATTACAGCCATGCACCACCATGTCTGGCTGGGAGGGGGTGTTTCTTAGTTGAGCCTCGGGAAGGATTTCTGCAGGGGCTTGGGGAGGGAGTCCTGATGACCCCAGGTCTCCCGGCAGCTCTCCCCACCTGGTGCAGGTGCGTGAGCGGATCCGCATCAATGGGCAGCCCATCAGGCCTGAGCTCTTCACCAAGCACTTCTGGCGCCTCTACCGTCGGCTGGAGGAGACCAAGGTGCGCGCGCCACAGGGCTGGCGGGTAGACAGGGCGGGGCACTGCCGGTGCCAGGACCCCATTGCTCCAGCGCAGGGGCTGCAGACCCTGACATGTTCCTGTGCCACAGGATGGCAGCTGTGTGTCCATGCCCGCCTACTTCCGCTTCCTCACGCTCATGGCCTTCCACGTCTTCCTCCAAGAGAAGGTGCGTAGCGTGCCCACTCCCGATCCCTCACCTGAGGCCTTGGGGATGGCAGCCTCTGAAGGCTGGGGCTCCTGCCCCCTGGTGGCACCCAGGTACCCTTCCCCTGCCATGCAGTGTGGCTTCCTGCAGGTGGACCTGGCGGTGGTGGAAGTTGGCATAGGCGGGGCTTACGACTGCACCAACATTATCAGGTGAGGGCAGTTGCCTGGGGACAGGAGAGGGGTCAGGAGCCAGGCCTTACCTGCTGCCTGGTGGCTCAAGGCGCGAGGGCACCATGGCCCTTTTGTCATCTACAGGAAGCCTGTAGTGTGCGGAGTGTCCTCTCTTGGCATCGACCACACCAGCCTTCTGGGGGACACGGTGGAGAAGATTGCATGGCAGAAGGGAGGCATCTTTAAGGTGACCAGGCAGGCTGGGGAGGGGAGGGCAAGGACACCTCGCACTGGGGCGGGCCCGACTGTGTCCTGACTCAGAATGAGGTCTTGAGGTCCTGGCCATCAGCAGAGCCTGGGTTCTTTTTTGTTTGTTTTATTTTTGTTCTTCAAGACAGTCTTGCCAAGTAGTAGTTCAGGCTAGCCTTGAACTCACTATGGAGCCCAGGCTGACCTTGACTTCATGGTGATCCTCCTGCCTCAGCCTCCTAAATGCTGAGATTACAGGCACGAGGCACCATGTCTGGCCCAGAGTCTGAGTTCCTGTTCTTGCTGCACTGTGTGGTGTGGTTGCAGCAAAGTTGAACTCCTCTCTGGCCTCAGTTTCCCCACTGAAATATGAAGAGAGGATTCAGGTCCCTTGGCTACCCCTGCCTCACCCTCCCTGGCCTGCCCACAGCCTGGCGTTCCTGCCTTTACGGTGCTGCAGCCGGAAGGTCCCCTGGCAGTGCTGAGGGAGCGTGCCCAGCAGATTTCAGTGAGTTCCATTGGACGGGGTGGGAGAGGCGCTTTCTCGTTGGCCCTTTGCTCATCCGTGCAGCGAGGGAGCTGGGGCAGCCGCTTGGCCCCTGGAGCCCATCTTGGTTCTGGAACCAGGGCACAGTGGGCTCTGGTGGGTAGGTAGTGACGGGAGGGCCACGTGGCCAACGAGGTGGTGGCAGCTCTGCTGAGAGCCGCTGCCCGGTTCCCCCAGTGCCCTCTTTACCTGTGCCCACCACTGGAAGCCCTGGAGGAAGGGGGACCAACGCTGACCCTGGGCCTGGAGGGCGAGCACCAGAGGTCCAATGCGGCCTTGGCTTTACAGCTGGCCCACTGCTGGCTGCAGCAGCAGGGGCACCAGGGTGAGTAGTTGCCGGGGGCAGCAGGTGGGCAGTGTGCAGGGAGGCGTCCTCAGGGGACCCTGAGCATGCTGGGCCTTGCACCCCGCAGACCTCGGGGAGCTGAAGATGTCCAGGCCGAGCGTCCCCTGCCAGCTGCCCCTGGCCCCGGTGTTCCAGCCCACGTCCCACATGCGGCATGGTGAGTGGGGCCTGCCCAGCCAGGACAACCCCCTGCTCTCCAAGGTTTCCTTTGGTTTCCTGAGTGGGACGGGGCGGGGGCGGGGAGCAGTTCAAGGTGGTGCCTATGGGTCACCACACCTCCCTGACTTTGACTTCCGAAATCTGTCCAAGCCTCAGTTTCCCCAATTGCCAAATGGGATGATGGTGGGACCCACTGTTAAGCTCTGTTGTAAGGTCTCCGTGAGATGCCAAACTAGGGTGCTGAGCCCAGAGCCTGGAGGATGTAGGGTGTAGTGTCCCACCTGTGAGCACGGCCATCCCAGTCATTGTCTGTAGAAGTGATGGCGCTGCCACGTTTCTTACCCCTCCCAAAGCTCTCTGCACATGGTTGGTGCTCATGTTGTTAGACCCTTCAGCAGGTGGTTTCTGTGTGCCCACTGTGTGCCAAGTCTGCTGTCAGAGCAGCTGAGAGCTCAGGGCTCTCAGGCTGTCACATGGGACAATACATGACAGCAGCCCCCTCAGCGTGGCCTGGTGGATTCCACCCAGTGAGGCAGTCTGAGCTCCGATCAGCTCCGATCAGCTCCGATCTCAGTGACTGGGCTGAGGGGATTCTCAGAGTGGGCAGCCTGCTCTGCAGAGTGGAGGACTGGGGCAGGAGAGCGTCCTCCAGCACTGCCTTGCCCACCCCCACCAGGGCTTCAGGACACGGAGTGGCCGGGCCGGACACAGGTGCTGCAGCACGGGCCCCTCACCTGGTACCTGGACGGTGCTCACACCACCAGCAGCATGCAGGCCTGTGTGCGCTGGTTCCGCCAGGTGCTGCAGTGCAACCAGAGGCCCCCCAGGTGTGCATCAGGTTGAGGGGAGCCCACAGGGAGGGGCCTACTGGGAAGCTCGAGATGGGCTGGAGTGGACCAGTGGGGAGGGCAGCACCCCTCTGACCCCCTTCCCTGTCCCCTGGTGCAGTGGGCCTGAAGTGCGGGTCTTGCTCTTCAACTCCACTGGGGACAGGGACTCCTCAGCCCTGCTGAAGCTGCTACAGGTGAGGCCTCAGCTGAGGGGGTGGGTGCCAGGGAGCCCAGCAGCCCTGTCCTGGCTGTGCGGCCCCCAGCAGGGGCCTGATTCCCTTTCCCCTGAATGGTCCTGGCAGTGTCCTCTGGGGTTAGGGATGGCCACGTGGTGGGTGAAGGTGCAGGCTCAACACCCACGTGGCCTGTCCCTTTAGCCCCTGTCCCATCATGGGATGAGATGGCCTTTTCCTGAGCCTTGGATTGCAACTCCATGAGAGGGGCTGCCCCTAAGGGACCTGCTTCAAGTTTGGTTTAAGGAGTCACTGGGCTTTAAGGCATAAAGAGACCCTTTACAGAGTGGGGAAACTGAGGCTGCTGTAGGCTAAGAGGGTGGAAGTAGCTTCTGGGGACTGTCTCCCATGTCACAGACCAGGAAGCTGAGGCTGTTCATACCAGAGCTTGTCCCTGCGCAGAGCCCTTTCCCCAGTATAGATTTGGGGCCAGGCCCAGCTGGGCAACCTTAAGGAAGTGTACCCCAGGCCCAGCCTCTGCTCCCGCATCTGTACAGAGGCTGTACCTTTGCTGCCCAGGACCGGGCCAGGCAGGGTACACCGAGGCAAGGGCTGGAAGCTGCAGTATTGCTGTAGTCTAGGGCGGGGGCTGTGGGCATTTGGAAGTCAGAATAGGGGTATCTGACCCCACGTCCTTGGCCTTCTAGCCCTGCCAGTTTGACTATGCTGTCTTCTGCCCCAACCTCACGGAGGTGTCATCCACAGGCAATGCAGGTGAGGGGTGACACGTGTGGCCCCTGGGTGTCAGCAGGGGGCTGAGGAGCCCGAGGTGGGTGTTCTGTGGTGATGGGAGGGCTTCCAAACTGCAGCTCTGGCTAGGAGGCTGATTAGTTTTATTGTACAAATACCCTCTGGTACATTTTGAATTTTGTGGTGCAGTACTGAAAAAAATAACCAAAAAATGGTTATTGAACTCAATTTTATGAGGTTTGACCAGGATTTCCCTTAAATGAAATAGAGCTGACATGGTAAGGCATGCCTGTGGTCCAGCACTCTGGGAGGCTGAGGCAGGAGGGTCAGAAGTTTGAGCTCAGCCTGGGTAACTTAGTGACTTAGCAGGACCCTGGCTCAAAAGAAAAATAAGAAAGAGCTGAGGATGTAGCTCAGTTAGTGCAAAGACCCTGGTAAATTCTTACTACTGCAAAAACAAACAAACGGAAAACCAAGAAATAGAGTAGAATAGGAAATACCAGTGTGCATTACACAAAGGAAGGGTAGATAGTGTTTGCTGATGATTCTGTTCCAGAATATATGTCATGGGTTGTAATATAAAATTTATTTTATACTGTGCATCATGTTGAAAAAAAAAAACAAGTTTGAGATAATGTCAAAATTACAGGGGCCAGGGACGTAGCTCAGTGGTGCCACACCTACCTAACAGGTGCAAGGTCCTGAGTTCTATCCCCAGTACCAGAAAAAAAATCTACATACAAAATAATAGATCCACAGGCCCCACATCAACTATCTGGGGAGAGTTCTGGAATGAATATATATAAAATGGTTTGTTTTTTTGAGACAGGATCTTGCTGTGTAGTTCAGGCTGGCCTTGAACTTGCAGTGGTCCTCCTGCCTCAGCCTCCTGAGTGCTGAGGTTACAGGTGTATGCCATCATGCCCAGCTGGAAACTAGATGTGTGTGTGTGTGTGTGTGTGTGTGTGTGTGTGTGTATTTTTTGGGGGGGTACCAGGGATCGAACTGAGGACTTTGTGCTTATGAGGCAGGTGCGGTGCCACTGAGCTAAATCCCCAGCCCTGGAATCTCTCTCTGTATATTTTTTGTTTGTTTGTTTGTTTTGGTACTGGAGATCGAACTTGGGATCTTGCGCTTGTGCAGCAGCCACTGGAACCACTAAGCTAAATCCCTGGCCCTAGAATCTATATTTTTAAACAGCCTCCCAGAAATACATAAGCCCAACTGGACTGGACACTCAGCTCACAGCTGATGACAGTAGGGTCTGGCTCTACCTCCCAGACCTTGGGCAAGTAGCTTCAGTTTCCTCATTGTGTCCACTGTGGGGAGCTGTAGCAGAGCCTAACGATGCAATGTGTGGAAAAGCCTGGTGCACCAGCCTTTCTCCTCGCTCGTCCCCTGCCCCCGTGGCTGACCCGCCTGTCCCCGTGCCCTGCAGACCAGCAGAACTTCACAGTGACGCTGGACCAGATGCTGATCCGCTGCCTGGACCACCAGCGGCACTGGAGCCACCTGGACAAGGAGCAGGACGGCCCCGACCTCTGGGGCCCCCCACAGCCCAGCAGGCCTGCGCCCTTGTTGCTGGCACCTCACCCACCCCACCCCTGCATTGCCAGCTCCCTGGTCTTCAGCTGCGTCTCCCATGCCTTGCAGTGGATCAGCCAAGGCCGAGACCCTGTCTTCCAGCCACCCCATCCCCCAAAGAGCCTCCTCTCCCACCCCACAGCAACCAGCGGGGCCAGCGTCCTCCAGGAGGCTGCTGCCATCCACGTGCTGGTCACCGGCAGCCTGCACCTGGTGGGCAGTGTCCTCAAGCTACTAGAGCCCTCCCTGTCCCAGTAGCCATGGCCACAGGCGGGGTGGGAGGTGGGAGCCTCCCGCACCCACCCTCCCTTCTTGCCACGGACTTGTGCCAGGTGCCTTTCAGGTTCTGCTTTCCCACATCTGCCAGGCTTGGGCATGGACTGGGGCTGGGAGAGGACACCATTGTCTGAGCTCTGTGCCTTGGCCTCTCTTCCTCCCAGCCCAGCCCGCTTCACCCCTGCCACCTCATCACCACCTGGCTTGGGCCCAGCTTGTCGTGTGAGCGGCCTGGCCAGGCTCTGGGTCCTGCTGTGTGTTGAGTGATGGATTTCCTCCTCCCAGCGCCTTCTGGGAAAGGAGAGGGCCCCTGCCTGGGACACCCTGGGGACAGCAAAGCTGGAGTAAATTAAAGGCTTTTAATTTTATTTTTAAAGAAATTGCAACATCTGATTGATCTTCATTTCTGGTCCCCTCATCAGACAATTAGGGTTTGGGGGCACAGCAAGTATAGGAACTGGAATGGGCGGAGAGAGCCCTGGCCATGTGGCCTTGGACAACCCCTTCCCTCCTGCAGAGCCTCAGGTGGCCTGGCTGTGGCGCCAGAAAACTGGGCCCAGGGCTGTTGGCCATACACCTCGCACTGCTTTGCAGACCTCGCTGAGACCAAGAATTGGACTACGGGGGACCAGTAGCTGGCTTTGAGAAAGCCGCAGGAGCTGCTAGTCACACAGCCAGTAAGTGGCAGGTCCTGAATTGGAACCAGAGCAGTTGGGGGCCTATTTTGAACCGTAGTGGGAGTGTGGACAGGGCCTCCTGTGTTTGTTTCATCACACCCTTGGTCCCACGGGCATACCACCGAGTGAGCAAGCAGTAGGAGTAATTTAATCCGCACATGCTGTGCCCTGGCCACTTGGTATGTTCAGGATGCCACACCTGTCACGAGGCCAGAGCAGCACTCTTCTGTGCACCCCTCCTGAGAGCCCCCCTTCACCCAGCCCAGGTTGGCATGGGATTCATGTCTGATTTATTGATGATGGGTATAAAGGGGTGGGCCCAGGACGAGGGGCCTGGTCACTCTCTGCCTGATGGGCCGGGAAGCGGTCTCCATGTGCCCCTCGGGGCTCCCAGGCCGGGTACCAATCAGCTTCCGTTTCCCCATCACAGTCGTGCCAGTGCAGGTGTGGAAACCGGCTGGACTTCGAACCTCCCACCCAGTGCAGATCCCCAGTGCTCCGTCTGGGTTCAAAGGGCAAGGCCCCAAGTGTGTACAGCGATGTGAACACAGAGGACAGTGGTCTCTCTCTGTGGTCCTGGGCAGCTGTGTCCTAGAGGCCCTGGGTTTGAAGGTTCTGTGCAGTGGGGTGGGGGGGACCCCGAGTTGATCCAGGCTGGTGCCCCTGCTGGCAGCTGGCCTCTGGGAGCCAGGTGGGAGGTGGGGGAGCAGAGGGCATGCTCAGTCCATGGTTGCGGCGAGGTGCTAGGGTCCTGGGATGAGCTCCTGAATAGTGGGTCCCAGCCAGGGGCTGCACAGCATCTCCTGATGGGTGAGGGCTGGCTGGGGGGCCCTAGAGCTCCGGGCCAGGCACTACGCCATGCTGCTGGTGGAGCAGGGGGTGCTCTGGGTGCTCCCGATGCTGTGGTTGGTGCTGCTGCTCTCGGAAGAGGCTGGGGCAGCCACCGACACCACGGGCTCCCGCTTGCCAGGGGGATCTGGAGGTGGGGTCAGGGGGAGGTCAGGGCCCCAGCTGGGGCACGGGTTCCCCATCCCCTCGGGCTTCACCAGGCTCCCCTGGTGGCAGCAGGGGGCCTTGAGCACTCACTGCGGGGGCCTGGATACTCACGCGTGTGCGAGTAGATGAACCAGAGCGCAGCGGTGAGCAGGGCCCCAATAAGGAAGGCGCCAAAGGTGATGCCCAGCACGGCGGGCAGGACGAGGCCTTTACCTGTGCCACCCGGGGAAGGGCAGAGTGTCAGTGCTGCTGTTCTGCCCTGCCCCTGTCATCGGGGTGGCCAGGAGCAAGGTTTGTATTTATTTACTCCCTTATTTTAAATTTTTTTGGTTTTTGAGACAAAGTCTCACTCTATAGTTCAGGCTGGCTCCAACTCCCTATGTAGCCCATGCTGGCCTCCAACTCCCTGAGATCCTCCTGCCTCAGCTTCTCAAGTGCTGGGATTATAGGTGTGCACCACCACATCTGCCCAGGAGCGAGGTTTCTGTGCTCATTCCAGCTTGTCACTTCTCACTTTTCTGAACCTCAGTCTCTTCCCCTTGAAAATGGGCTGTCACATCCCCCCAAGACCAGCACTAAGAAGCCTTTTTAGGGAGCAGGGATAGGATGCTCCCTAGACTCCTTCCTTTCATAGTCCTGCCTCCTGGTGCCCCTGGGCTGGGGGGCCTCTCCTGTGGTCTCTGATGTCCCATCTGCTTTCAGATCCTGGCTGGGGGTGGGGACACCACCCTTGCCTGCATGGCAGAGACCTCTTGCTGCTGCCTCCAACCTCAGAGACCCTTCTGCCTGGGGGGCCTGGGCCCAGGGGAGCTAATGAAGAGGCCAGGGGTGCTGGGCCAGGGGGGATCCTCCATGTGGGATGCTCAAAGAATGCAAGGCCACCATCATGCGTTACGTTCCACCCAGGAGGCCCTGCCCCCAGCAAGGTCACACAGCCACCAGTGGGTGGAGAATAGCACTGGACAGGGAGCCAAGCCTGGGATGCCCCTCCTTGTTGGGGCGGAGTCTCCATCCTTAAGATGCTGCCTGCTGCTGGGACCCTGGAAAGCCCTTCTGCCCCGACATTCAGGGCTGTCCTTCCTTTCCTTTCCTCCCAGAGGGAACTGGGGGAACTCACCAGACAGGTCAGGGCTGACGATGTTCACACGCATGGAGATGGTCCTGTGCACTTCCTGGAGAGGGAGAGAGCGAGTGGGCTGTGGCACAGCCCAGAGGCAGCATCTAGGTCTCCCTGGCTCTGGCCCTGGCCTGGAGCTTTGGCTGTGGGCCCCAACCCACCACTTTCTAGCTGGGAGCATGTGGGGGGCACATCCCGGGGACCTTATTGGAGGGCGGCATCAGTGGACAGTCCTTGGCTGCTGCGGGGTTTCCTGTGAGTTCCAGGAGGCCCTGGTGCCCGTGAGCACTGTTACCCTTGTGCAAAGAGACCCAGGAGCCAGGTCAGCCTGAATGCCCAGCCTCACGGCCTGGAGGCAGAGGCCACTTAGAGGGGCCCAAAGGTTTCCCTAGTTTCATACACCCAGAGAGAGGTTGTGGATCCTGAGGAGCTTTCTGTGTGCAAAGATCAGGGGTGTCTCTGTCAGTGTGTCCAGCACTGAGGGCCTGACAATGGTGATACACCGGACAGCGAGGCTTTGACACCAGCAAATGCAGAAAATCAGGATTTTGTGTTCCTCTTCCCTAAAGTCCCCTGTTCATTGAGATGACATTGGAGACCAAACCACATGGGTAGGTGGATGGATGCCTGGGTGGATGGATGAATGACAGGGTGCATGGTGGAAATACAGATGGATGGATGATGGATGATATATGGATGAATGCACGGATATATACAGCAATCCCACCAGAAGCCTGTAGGTGGCAGCAGGGGTGCCCCTTGCCAGCTGGTCCCACGGGCTCCTGGGCTGCCACTTCCCTGCCTGCAAACCTGAGACCCTTGAAGCCAGAGCCGGCCCACGCCCCCCTCACCTGGGGCAAGTTCCTGGGTTTCAGGGCCACAGTGCAGCTGAGGGTGCCGGCAGTGGGGATGGGCACCCTGTAGACACGGAGGAGGAAGCTGAAGCGTGGGGCACCGTCAGGGCTGGGGGGCAGCAGGCTCACACAGCTGCTCTTGGCTGCCTGGCCCTGGATGAGTTCCACAGTGTCCACCTCAGGCCCCAAGTCCAGGTGACAGCTTTCTAGCAGGAACGTGATGTCAGGAGTGGATGGGGACATGGTCACCTATATGGGGAGGCAAGGGGACCAGGTGTTGGCAGCTACTCTCGAGCCTTGGCCTCTGCTGTCGTGAGCTACAGGAGAGCTCCCACCCCTGTGCCCTCATGGTGGAGAACAGGAGGGGCCTGCCTGGAACACACAGGAAGGGGGGAGGGTGACATTCTTTTCAGTGTCCCTGAGCAATGCCATCCCTGTCATCCCTCCCCCACGCATCCAGGCTGGCTCCCTCCTTCCTCTGGAAGCTGTGTCCTCATCTTTATTGTAGCACTGGCGGAAGGTCAGGTGCAAAGGGGCTGCAGGAGGACAGCTGGGGCTGGGGGCTGGGGCAGGGCACCCTTACCTGCACGAAGCCCTGCTGGCCCAGCTCCATGGTGCTGGAGGCCTGGAGGAAGTACGGGCTGAGGTAGAGGCCCAGCTGGAAGGAGAGGCTGTCCGTGCTGAAGCAGTGGACCTTTTTCTGCAGGAGGGCGGGAGGGGCACTGTCAGTGTGGGCCACAGCAGCCAGGAGGTGAAGGGCAGGTGGCAGCAGGAGTCGTGGGCCAGAGTGGCCTTGTGCTCATCCTGGCGCCTGGCTTGTGGGACACACTTTCCATGTGACATCTTAGTGACAAGGGCGCAGGAGGGTGAGGTGATTTGGCCACAGCTACACAGCCAGTGTGACTCCACGGCCCTTGATAGCCCTAGAGAGTGGAGAGTGAGGCACACTGGAGACAATGGATTCCCAGGACCAAGGTCTGAGTTTCCTTTTTCCTTTTTCCTTTTTCCTTCCTTCCTTCCTTCTTTCCTTCCTTCCCTCCCTCCCTCCCTCTTTCTTTCTCTCTTTCTTTCTCTCTTTCTTTCTTTCTTTCTTTCTTTCTTTCTTTCTTTTTTTTTCTTTCTTTCCAGGTCTCGATATATATTCTAGACTGGCCTTGAACCCGTTATGTAGCCCAGGCTGGCCTTAAACTCACAGCAATCTTCCTGCCTCAGCCTCCTGAGTACTGGGATTATAGGAATGGACCACCAGCATGCTTGGCCAGGGCCTGAGTTTTCTGAAGCCTGCTCCCTCCCCTCACGCCAAGGAGCCACCCCCACCCCAGAGCCTGGAGCAGGTGGGTAGCACAGTGACCAGCCCTCTCACCCTCAGTGGTGACGAGTCCGACAGGATAGTGATGACCACCTGCAGGGACAGAGTCAAGGAGCTGGTCAGAGGTGGAAAGGACCGTGGATGGGGTCCCGCCCAATACGCCCATCTGATGGATGGGAAGACTGAGCCAGCCAGCCTCACTCCCCAAATATCCCTCAGCCCACAGGACCAGGGAGGCATTGACAGGGACACCAACTGAGCTGGTCCTGATACCTTGCGGGCCTGACCCTTACCTCATTGCTGATCACATGTGCCGTCGTTTCCATGCCACAGCTCGAGTAGTTGCTGCTCAAGACAAGCTGCTCACTGCTGTCCTTAGCCTGGCACGTGGGGTCCCAGAAAGTCAGGCTGGTGATGTCGCACTGCAGAGCCTGGGTCAGGGAGGGCACCGTCAGGAGGCAGAAGGCTCCCTGGGGCCTGGCCGTCACCCCCAGCACAGGGGCTCTCAGCCTGTCATTCTCTGTCCTCTACTGCAGCACCCACACCACTGAAAACTTAACACTTTTTGTGAATACTTTTGTTCTGTGCTTGTCCTAAGCAATCATATCTGTGACATCATGAGTTTGACTTGCTTCTTAGTGCTTGTCTTCTAATATATGGATTAAAAGAAATCTAGAATAAAACCGAGAACAATCATTCAAGTTCCACCTAGAATCAATCATCACTCACAGCCCAGGCCCACCCCACCAGCATAATCCAATCCCAGATCTAGAAGAGGGCAAACTTATCCTATCAAGAGCTAGACAGTCACTATTTTAGGCCTTAAGGGCCATACGGTCTCTGTTGCAATTACTTAACTTTGTGGTCACAGCCTGAAAGTAGCCATGGATAATATGTAAATGAGTGATTGTGGCTGTGTCCCAATAAAACTTCATTCACAAAAGCCAGCACCAGGCCAGAGTTTGCCAACCCATCCTGGAAGAATCGAATCCTAGAATTTCTCAGTCACCTTCTCAGGAGCAGAGAATCTCAGAGTTAAGTGGGAGACTGGAGGTCCCTCCCAAGTCCCCTTAACTCACACCCTGTATTTAGGGTGTGCCCTGACTGCTTCTGCGGTCCCATATCCCTAACCCATCCCTGAAGCCCATGCTGCCGGGGGCCTCCTTAGCCAACATCCCCCCTCCGAATAAAAATGGCTCTGGGAGAAACTGCGGTGGCGTGTTGGCCTCTGCACGGACTCCGCACACTGATCACATTTTTCGAGTCAGTGAGAGGGTGGGTAGGCTCTAGGCTAGGGAGAACCTGTAAGGACCATTTTCTTGGTGTTTTCTTCCATATCGATATATATGCTTAGAGCAAGTGTGCAGATTTGTATCTCTGTTTTGTTTTGAGACAGGGCCTCGCTATGAAGCCCAGGCTGGCCTCCAATGCTTGGTGATCCTCCAGCCCCAGCCTCCTGAGTGCTGGCATTACAGGTGTGCACCGCCAAGTTTTGGCGCACTGAGTAAGGAAGTTTTTAAGCACTGGGGCAGAAAGCTGGGAGCTCTGGAAAGTGTCCACAAGAGGCACGGACAGGGGGCGCCACTCCTGGTGAACTGGGTGGCAGCACAGCGGCCATCACTGGTCACCAGCCATCTCCTCTCAGATGCCCGCTGAGCCAGATAGATGCCAGAGAGGAGGAGGAGAAGGGCCGCCAACAGGCTTCATTTGGGCTGGAACCCCAAAGCCAAAAGCTTCCGTGTGGCCTTAACCGCAGAATTCAGTGTCCTTCTGAATATCCTCAAGAGTGGGTGGGTGATTCATCAAAGCTCTGCAGAGAGATTTCTGGCCTCAGAGGAAATCACAAAGCGGAAGGTGGGCAGCTGGATGCCCCCCTTTTTTATTGGGTCTAGGGATCAAACACAGGGCCTAGCATATATTAGGCAAGCCCTGTACCACTGGGCTACACCCAAGACCCCTAACTTTAAAAAAAATGTCCAAAAAGTTAACAACCACATTAGTGGGGATGGGAAGTAGAATGCAAGTACAGTGTGTGCCAGGCCCTGAGTTCGATCCTCAGCACTGGGGAAAAAAAAGCTACTGTAGCTAAACTGTAAAGAACTACAATAAATCCATAGAAAGAGGGCTGGGGATTTAGCTCAGTGGTACCATGCCTGCCTTGCAAGCTCAAGGTCCTGAGTTCAAGCTCCGGTACCAAAAAAAAAAAGCAAAAAATCAGTAGAAAGAAACAGGGCTAATTTTTTGGGGAGGGGACTGGGTCTTGAACCCAGGCCCTTCACAGTGAACTACAACCCCAGCCACTTTTTCTTTTTCTTTTTTTTTTTTTTTCGGTACCGGGGATCAAACTGAGGACCTTGCGTTTGGGAGGCAGGCACGGTACCACTGAGCTAAATCCCCGGCCCCACTTTCTTTTATTTTTTAAATTTTGAGACAGGGTCTTACTAAGTCACTATGTTGCCCATGCTAGGCTTGAACTTGCAATCCTCCTGCCTCAGCCTCCCTGAGTGCTGGGTTTACAAGCATGAGCTACCATGCCCAGCAAGGGCCAACATTTTGGGGGGGGGGTACTGGGGATTGAATTTGGGTCCTTGCACTTTCGAGGCAGGCGCTGGAACCACTGAGCTAAATCCCCAGCCCAAGGGCCAACATTTTTTATGAGCCGTGCTTTTTGATGTAAAAAGCTTATAAAAATTATCAAGAAAAATACCAAACCCCAGCAATAAAGAGATAAGTTATTATGACTCACATGGAACTACACATACTCTTATTACTAACAAAAGAATTCTAATTTAAGGGCTGGGTGTAGCTCAGTGGTACAGCACTTGTGAGCATGCTTTTGAGCCAGGCTTTAATCTCTAATTCTGTGAAGGAAAAAACAAAAAGAATTATACATTAAGGCTAGAACTCCACGTTCCATCTCCCACACTGGCAAAGCTTCTTTTGTTTGTATAATTTTGCTTTTAATTAGTCTGGAGAGAGAGAAGTGGTATGCCCACAGTTAAAATTCAAATGGTTCTTGGGAAGGCTCATTGGCAGTGTGTATCAAAACCTCATGGCCTCTGACCAGCATCCCACTCATGTGGAAAACGGTCCTGAGAAAATAACCATGTAAAGAAAAGTTCCACCCACAAGGACATTTCCCCCATATTATAATATTACAGAATGAGAAACAACCTAAAAGTCTAACAAGGGGAGAAGTTAATTACGGCCTGTCAATATAATGGAATAATATGTCCTTATTAATGACATGATATTAAGTACAGATGTCAAATTCCAAAAACTAGGCTAAGTGAAATAGAGGGAGACAAATGAATGCATCTGTTATGATTACACCCACATAAGAAATACACAGAGAAAGCCAGGCGTGGTGACACACGCCTGTAATCAGGAGGCTGAAGTAGAAGCATTGGGTTTGAGGCCATCCTGGACTCCACTTGATCTTAGCCAAAAGGCCGAGAAGCGATTTATTTATTTATTTTTTTTGGTACTGGGGATCGAACTCAGGTCCTTGCGCTTGCTCAGCAGGCGACGAAACCACTGAGCTAAATCCCCGGCCCAAGCCTGGACTCCATAGTGAGTTCAAGGCCAGCCTGGACTACAGACCCTGTCTCAAAAAAAAAAAAAAATTAATGGTAAAAGTGAATATAATTCAGTGATATGATTCAACAGTTAAGTTTTACTTTCTATGTAGTTTATTGTATCAAATTTATATATTACCTTATAATGGTAAATGGTCTAAAAAAGAATATTTAAGCTACTTCAATTCTAGTACTTCCCCTTCACCCTCCAGGATGTACAGAATAATGTCATCTTATACTGTATTAAGTAACCTGTGTGAATTGTACCCCATGACACATTGTGCCTTATTTTATTAAATTGTTTTGTTGGAATCCAGTTGTATATTTTGGAAAAGTAACAGTTTTTCTTAATGAACAAGAATTTATTTTTTTAAAAATACCCTGAAATCCTCATAATGTTTGTATTTGCCTGTTACTTGTTATATCATTATCTGTGTATTGAATTTATTTAATACATGAATCTGTAAATTTAAAAAATGTTGTTGGCCCTGGGATTTAGCTCAGTGGTTCCCGTGCCTGCCTGGCAAGCGCAAGGTCCCAAGTTAGATCCCTGGCACAAAAAAAAACCAAACAAAAAACAATGTTGGCATCCATTGTGTTCAAGTGAGGAGATTAAGATTTTCTTTCTTTTTTCTTTTTTTTTTTTTTTTTTTTTGGTATCAAGGATCAAACTCAGGACTTTGGGCTTTCGAGGCAGGCATGGGCACCACGGAGAAAAATCCCCGGCCCTTCTTTTTCTTTTTTCATTTTGTTTTTTTGAGTCGGGTCTCACTGTGTAGTCTGGCCTTGAACTCACTATGTAGCCCAGGCTGGCCTCAGACTCACAGCAATCCTCCTGCTCCAGACTTCTAAGTCCTAAAACTACATGCAAGATCAAGATTTTCTTCTTTTCTAATTCTTGGATATTTTTAAAAGCATGTATTGTTTTTTATAATAAATTCATTCATCCATCAGGCAGAGACCACTTGCACAGATATTCTGTCAAGCTAACAACCAGTGCAGCCAGCATTTGGGATTAATGGCGAATGCAGAGAACTGTCGCTATTTACTGAGCGCTTAGCATGTGCCACTTCCGATTACGCCATGGGCTCGGCCTGTCAGATCTCACTTAATTCTCACCACGTGGGAGGTACCATCGCCAACTGCACTGGACAACTGGGAAAACGGAGGCTTGGGGTGGAATGTGACTCGACTCCCTGCCCCGGTTAGGACCCAATATTCCCAGGCAGTGGAGGGAGCCACTGTCCCCAGGGGCACAGGCACAGAGGTGGGCATCCTCACCTTCACGTGGTCTTTATGGAGGACCAATGTCATAACGCCGTTGGCACACACGGGCCGGATCATGGACAGGAGCAGGTGCAGGCTGCAGTTCTCCTTGGGTGGGGTGGTGGGGACGGGTGCAGGAGAGGTCTGTAGCCCGCCGCCTGTGGGACAGTCACTGAGTGCCCACAGTGCACTGGCACCAAGCTCTCACGGTTGCACATGGGACAATGAGGCTCGGGGTGGCTGGTGTCATTTGCCCAAGCTCACAGGGCGGTGTGCCTAGTGCAGGGGGGAGAGGATGGCAGGGGAAGGGGCTGGGGCTCACCGCAGCTGGCCCGCAGGGAGATGTCACTGGCCACAGGGAGATCCACAAAGGAGGCCACGATGCTGGCATTGAGCATGCGGGCCTTTCCCAGCAGGCCTTGCAGGGTCTCTGGGAGTGGGGAGCCAGGTATGTGTTTCTCTGGGAAGATCTTGAAGGAGTATCCACCCGTGGTCTAAAGGCAGGGCGGCAGAGCAGGGGTCTCAGACATATTTTCCCCACCTCTCCACCCTTCCCTCATCTCCTGGCTCCTGATTGTCCTTCAACTCTACACAAGGGTCACCTCTCCCAGAGTTGGCCTTGACCCACGGGGCTGGGTCAAGGGGGCTCCCTGTTGGATCAGGGAAGCCTTCCTGGAGGAGGTGGCTGCTAAGTGAAGGTCTGGAGTAGATGGAGGACAGAAAGCGCTGGAGACAGAAGGACCGTGGTGCCTAAAGTCTCAGGCCAGGGGTGTTGGAGCCGGCGGGTGGCCTGATGGTGGAGGCTGGGGGCTGGGCTGTCCGTTGCTCGGTGCCACACTCACCCAGACCTGCACGTTATGGTTGGCATCGATGATCCAGGACACGTAGGGCGGAGTCTGCAGGATGAGCACAGCATCGGGATCCCCAACCGTGCAGCTCAGTTCTACCTTCAAGGTCACTGTCCGGGGCCTGGGATGACACAGGTGGGAGGGTCAGCGCAGGTGGGAACGCGGGCTTGGCTGGGTCCGATGGGGACGGGCAGGGCGGACGAGGTGGCCTGGCACAGGGTGGGCGGCGGCTGGGCTCTTACCTGGCCAGGTGTGGTTTATGGGACTGGAGTCACTGACAGGAGACCCCGTTGGGGGCGTGGCATGAGTGGGTGGGGGTGGGTAGCGGGGAGTGAAAGGGCGGGGCCTGGCGCGGGGCGGGGCGGGCACACTTACTCGACATTATTGGGCCCCGGCCGGAGCCGCAGGATGTGCGCTTCCTTGTGGCCGGCTACGCCTTCCAAGCGACAGCCCTGGACCGAGGCGGGGGCTCGCGGGCGCCATTCAAGCGTGCGGCCCATGTCTTGGTGGGCTTCTGGCAGGCAGAAGGACGTTGACTTCGGGGCTGCGGAGACAGGCGCACCTCAGTGCCCGCCCCAAGCAGCCTGGCACTAACAAGAGCCCTACCTGCACCCACAGATGGAAGCAGCAGTCGGGGGGCACATGGGATGGGGGCGTCGAGGGCCGGCTGCGTGACCCTGCACAAGTCCCCGCCCTGGTTTTCTCATCCATGACTGGGGTTAATATAAGAGACGAGCCTGTGCGGCTGGTGTTGGGGATGCAACCCCGCCACAACCCACAGCTGACAGCGCTGAGCTGAATGCATCACCACGTCAGCTGCAGGCAGTGCCTTCAGAATCCCCAGTGCCTCGCATAGGGCCCGGCACAACAAATGATAGGGAGGTGCTGGAGTTAGGTAAGAAATCTTTCACACGGTTCAGCTGATGTTTGGGGAAAGACTAATCATGGCACCAATGCTATGTGTAACCAGGCAAATCACACCCCACTGTGGGCCCTTACTGCCTGCGTATGAGGCGTGAGCCAGAGAAGCCGGAGAGCCACTGCGGATGCTGACCTTGGCCTGGCTGGAGGAGGATGCTGCTGGGGTCATCCAGTGAGGCCACCAAGGCGATGGGGCCCTTTGTCGCTGCCCAGTCAAGGATCTTGGTTTTGGTAGTAAACGGTGGCAGCTGAGTGACGTTGACTTCTGGGGGGTCTTGGAAGATGACCAGGCTGGCATTCTGCAGAGACACGGGAGGCTTAGGGTGCCGTTCTCTGGCTGAATCCCTTCTGTCCTGTGCAGGGCCCAGGTCGTAGCTGGCCAGGGCCAAAAAGGCCACCTCTGCCTCGGCCGCATCTGCACTGGCTCCGTCCTTTCTCAGGGGGCCATGAGGGATGCATCCTTGTTCACCCGCCCATTCCAACATCACCCCGCTGTGGTTGTATCCACTCAGCCCACATCAGTGACACCACGTGGCTACTGTCTCCCTCTCTGTACCCTGAGGTCTATGAGGGACAAACAGCTTCACCCTGACAGATGGCACGTGGTGGGGGCTCCCTGTGCATGGAAAGGGAGGAAGGGAGGAAAAAGAAATGGATGAATGACACGTTGGTTCCTGCCCTGAGAGATCTCACCATTCAGAAAATCAGACATGCTCAAGTCCCTGAGGCAACAGAGGGCAGGGGTGTTATTTAAGGAGAACAGAGAAGGAAGCCAGGTCCCCTGGCTGTATGTGGATGGGGGATCTGGGTGGCTCTAGTATCTGCCAGCAGGAGAGGCTGCCAGACTGGAAAGGGAATCAAGGAAGGCT
This sequence comes from Heterocephalus glaber, assembly GCF_053883595.1. Classification (NCBI taxonomy): domain Eukaryota; kingdom Metazoa; phylum Chordata; class Mammalia; order Rodentia; family Bathyergidae; genus Heterocephalus; species Heterocephalus glaber. Next base: position 7,669,900 of record NW_028258316.1, on the reverse strand, counting down.
TCCTGGAGAAGGCGCAGTGGTGGAGGAAAGGATCCCAAGGAAACCTTTGGGGCCAGTGACCCAAGAGTTCCTTTGCTCCATCGCCAAGGCTGTGGGTGTTGAGCTGACTTGGCAGCAACAGCAGCAGGGCTTCAGGGCTGGATATGAAGGAGTGTTGTCGAACTCCAAAAGGACAAGAGAGACCACATGGGAATCAGGAGGATTTATTAGGTGTACACCTGACCCAGCTGAACTGGTGGGTTCCAAAGTGCTGGGTGAGTGAACAAAGGACAGTCCCAGGTGTTACACATAGTCAAAGGGGGCTGGTCTTTCTAGTGATGCAGTGAGTTTACTGGAGCAGGACAGGACAGTTTAGTAATTCAGCCTTGTAAGAAGACAGTGCCTTATTAATCGTATGGGAACAGAGGGGCATAAACTTTGTTAACAGAGGATATAGGGATGATGGTGGACACCTGTAATCCCAGCACTTGTGAAGCCGAGGCAGGAGGATCACTGTAAGTTCAAGGCCAGCCTGGGTTACACAGTGAGTTCAAGGACAACCTGAATTACATAGTGAGATCCTGTCTCAAAAACAAAAAACAAACAAAAGGATTCCTCTTGTCCTTTCCCCTTTGTACTTAAACATTTTCAAATAGATGTCTTAGAACTTGATCAGAGGCAATGAACAAGGCGACCTGCGGCTTGTGAAGGACCAGGTGAAGGACCAGGGCTGGCCAGGTTGCTGTCAGCCTGACTCACCTCCTGGTGCTGCTGTCCTCTGGGTTCCCTTTGCTGGGGCCCAGAGGTTCAGCAGTCGGGGCCTTGGTGATGAATGTCAGAAGCCTGGCTGCTGGGATGGGGGAAGCTGTGGAGGGCCAGGGCCCGGCCGACTTGGGGTGACACTCACGTAGGCCAGGCGGAGTGGGATCCCCGGGGCCCGGAGCTGCAGAAGGACGTTCTTGTGGGTGACGAGGACCAGAAGCACCTCTCGAGTGTGGGTGCTGTTTGGCTTGGGTGCCTGGAGGGTCAGCTCCAGCTGTGACACAGCCTGCAGAGGGACAGGGAGACACATGCTCAGTGAGTCCCAGCGAACCCCACAAGAAGAAAAAGCTGGGATGAGTCTGAATGTCATGAAATAATCAGTCAAGATTTATTATTTCTGTTATGGATTTTTTTGGGGGGTGCTGAGACTCACTATATAGCCCAGGCGGGCCTCAAACTTGCACTAATCTTCCTGCCTCAGCCTCACAAGTGCTGGGATTACAGGTGGCGGCCACCATGGCAAGATTTATTATTTCTAGAGCATTTGGTAGGCTGAGGCAGGAGGGTTGCAATGAGTTTGAGGCCAACATGGGCTACATAGGGAGACCCTGCCTCAAAAAACAAAAGACAAAAAATACTCTTGTAGTTTGCACTATTCCTCTTTGTCTATTTTAGAGTACTAAAATGCTGGTATCTTTGTCAGTATTACTATTATTTTCATGTAGGAATATGAAATTGAATTCATTTGTTTTGAAATGTACCCACTCCATTCAAAATTATTTTTTTTACTGCTGGGATTAAACCCAGGTCCTCATACATGCTAAGGCCGTCGCATACCACTGAGCTGTGCTGTCAGCTGCATTACAAATTGTAATTGATGAGTGCTGTATGCAATTAGAATGTTTCCCTAACAACAGCAATAATAATACACAATGCATACCCATGGCTTTGTCTATGCCAGGACCGTGTAAGGGCTTTGCACATTAACTCATTTAATCCTTGAGACAACACCAAGGGGTAGGCCGTCGTCATCATTATTGTTATTATTTTGGTTTTTTGAGACAGGGTCTCGCTATGTAGTTCAGCTGGCCTTGAACTCACTATGTAGCCCAGGCAGGCCTTGAACTTAAAACGATCCTCCTGCTTCAGCCTCCTGAGTGCTGGGATTACAGGTGTGCACCACTATACCTGGCTGGTTTCATTATTGTTCTCACTTACAGATGAGGAAACTGAGCACAGCGAGGTGAGGTCACTGGCCCACAGTCACACAGCAAGTGAAGGGCCGGGATTTGGACCCTCAGTGCCTGTACCGCCAGGCCACACCTCTCCACATCTTATTGTGAAGACGAGAAAAATGACAGTGATCCATGGTGCGAAGCCTCTGTGCAGACCACAACCTCTGCGCCAGGACTTTCTGGGAAGTGTGGTGATGACTCACAGGGACAAAGACAAATGGGAGCTTCCCTGAGGAGGGACCACAGGGCTCCTCTGAGCTGTCAGAGGGAGAAGCCCCAGGAGACAGAGGGAGCAGTGGAAAGTTTTTGGATTTTGCTTCTAATCTCCTGGCTGATGTCACAGAGCCAGAGACAGAGTTTACAGCCCTGGAAAAATGTGCTCAGAAACATTTCCGTGACTCAGTGCGGACACTAGGACCCCTGCATGTGTGAGGTCGCTCTTTAAAGCAAACACAAAGAGCAAACAATGTTACTCCATTTTTAGGGTTCCACGGATTTGTTTTCCATTTTAGAGTGGTCTTTAGGTTATGAATCTTAAATAGTCTTGTGCTAATTTATAGCAGAAGATTTTCAAATTGACATATGTGTATGTTCACGTTACTGTTTTCTAGTGATTTTCAAAGTATTTTGTTTTGTTGATTTTTTTTTTTTTTGTACTGCGGATTGAGCTTGGGACCTTGTGCTTTCGAGGCAGGCGGTGGAACCACTGAGCTAAATCCCCAGCCCTGTGTTTTGTTGATTAAAAAAAAAATACTATGAATTCTAAACACTTTGAAAAATAAATGCTGGCCTTTTTTGGGTGATGGTGTATCAGGACAGATCCAGCCCTGCCAGGGACCTCGGATCTCATTGTCCTCAGTGTATTTCCAGCGCTTTCTCCCCACCTCCACACCCCCCAGTAAAATGATGTGCCCCCCAATATTAAATGCTGGCCTAGTGGGGGGCACATGCCTGTAATCCCAGGACTGTAGGAGGGTGAGACAGAAAGATTGCAAGTTTGAGCCGAGCCTGGGCTGTTGACTTAGCAAGACCCTGTCTTGAAATACAAAATAAAAAGGGCTGGAGATGTAGGTCAGTGAGAAGGCCCTAGGTTCAATCCCCAGTAGCAAAAACAAACAAACTAAAAAACACCTCCCAAAACAAAAAACCAAAAAAGCAAGGATGTGATACCATGTTTTGATTTTTGAGCTTTGCTTTCTTCTTTTTCCAGTACTGGGGGTTGCAGGGATGCTCTACCACTGAGCTACATCCCAGCCCTTTTTATTAACTTTGAAAATTTTGAGACAGTGTCATGCTAAATTGCCCCAATTGATCTCAAATTTGAGATCTTTCTGCCTTAGCCTCCAAGCAGCTGGGATCACAAATGTGCACCACTGCACCCAGCTCTGTATTTTGATAAAATACAAGATACACATGTCTTGTTCCAGGGTGTGATCACTGCCTGTAACTGACCAGAGCAAAAAGTGACCCACCCAGGCGGTGCTGGGAAAGGCCTGGGCCCAGTATGTCTTCCAGCCTCATTGAGAATGGACCCATCTGGCCACCTTACCCTGAGCCCCTGTGTCTATCAGCTCAAAGAATCAAATGCTTGCACAACTCTGAGTATATATCAAAACCACTCAACTGTACAGTTTCTTCTTTTGTTGTTGTTTGTTTCTGAGACAGAGTCTCTAATGTACATAGTTTAGGCTGGCCTTGAACTCACTATGTATCCTAGGACGGCCTTGAGCTTGCATTGATCCTCCTGCCTCAGCCTCCTGAGTGCTGGGATCACAGGCATGCGCTACCATGCCCAGCTCAATAGTGCACTTTCTTTCTTTCTTTCTTTTTTTTTTTTTGGTACCAGCGATCGAACTCAGGACCTTGCGCTTCCAAGGCAGGCGCAGTGCCACTGAGCTAAATCCTTGGCCCAATAGTGCACTTTCAATGGGCAAATTTTACTTCAATAAAGCTGCTTTCAAAACAAGTGAGCACCAGTAATTTCTCACGGTTCACCTTAATCGGCACCTGGCCCTGTTCTGAGCTTGGACACCCGTCGGTGACCAAAGTGGAGCCCCAGCCCCTGCCCAGATGGGCAGCCCTCCTGGACCACGTCGCCTTCTCAATCCTGCTTCTCCCTCAACTTCCCCCAGATCCACCTGTCTGTCCCTGCTGGAGAGAGAACATCAAGGTGCAGGTGTGGTAACAGATGGGCCCTGTGCTTTGGTGATGGCAGCCAGGAGACCTGTCTTGTGCCTCTTGGTGGCACCACAGGCTGCAGGAGCTCTGAGCCTCAAGGAGAGAGCCCTGGGAGCCTACATCTTGCTGCTGGCCCTCCACCTCTATGCCTCAGTTTCCTCATCTGTGAAATGGCGGTAGGATAGGGTGGAGGAACCAACACCCAGTGGGGCCCTGGCTACAGGAAGTGACGAAAAGGAAGTGGAGGTCAGGGCCCAGTCACACTGTGGTCAGGGGTTAGGAGGACAGGGCTTTGTCACATTTGTCATGGGACTCGACTCTTCTTTCAGAGCTCGTAAACCAAACCCACTACTCCACTGTCACCAAGTCCTTCCCTGGACAGTTGGGGACTGGAGGGCTGAGGCCAAAGAGGACCAAAGAGGCAGTCACTGCTCAGGTCATGGCGCAGTAACAGAGCAGCCAGGGAGGCTGGAAAATGGGGGTTTTGGGGGTGTAGCATTCCCAAATGCCCAGTGGAGCTTCCCACAGCAGGCCTGTCCCTCCCCACAGCCCTGAGTCACCGGTGGCCACTCACATGCATGCCCCCGGCCCTCGTCCTGCTGTCACCCGGCCCCGGTCCCCGCTTCCGGGATCCCGGGGCCCAGGCAGGCAGCAGAGCAGCAGCCCCTCATCCCCAGCCCTGCCAGCCGGGGCCTGCCTGTCCCTCCCCGAGCGGGTGGGCGGGAGGCCAAGTTGCTATTTTCGTGGCAGTGTTGCACAGACGCCGTTGTCGGCCAAGCTGTAGGTGACGGGAAGGGGATTTCGGTGAGGAGGTCCTGAGCCCGAGCAGTGGCCACTTATAGAAAGCTGCTTCCAGCAATTCTTCTCGGCACAGAGCCTCGGGGCTGCCTGCAGCCCCCACCCTCTCAGGGCCAGCTGTGCCTCTGTTCCCCCAGCACACACAGACAGTGCCTACAGGAAGGGCGGCCAGGGAAAGGGGTCAGAGCCAGACAGACCTGAGTTTAAATGAGGGCTCTGTCGTTAGCCCGTGACCCTAGACAGACAGCCCTCCTTGCTGGGCCTCAGTTTCCAGATCTGGAAAATGGGCTGAACATTTCACAGACTTGTGCTTGTGCCTCAAAGTAGGTTGCCCAGTGCCCAGCTGAATGCAGTTGGCTCTGTATTCATGGCTTATACTTCTGTAAATGTGACCAACCAGGGATTGAATATTTTTGTTTGTTTGTTTGTTTTTTTGGGTACTGGGGATCCAACTCGGGTCCTTGCGCTTGCATAGCAGGCGGCAAAACCACTGAGCTAAATCCCCAGCCCCAATTGAATTTTTTTTTAAGAGACAAGGACTTGCTATATTATCCAGATTGGCCCTGAGCTCCTGGCCTCAATAGATTCTCCTGCCTCAGCCTCCTACGTAGCTGAGACTACAGGTACATGCCACCATTCCTATCCTGAAATAAATAAATATATTCTTTGTTTTTTGAAACTGAGTCTTGCTATGTAGTTTAGGCTGCCCTTGAACTCACTATGAACTCACTATGTAGTCCAGGCTGGCCTTGAACTTTTGGTGATAGTCCTGCCTCAGCCTCCCAGATGCTGGGATTACATGCATGTGCCACCATGCCCAGCCTGAAATATATTTTTTAAATTGCATTTGTACTGAACACTCAAAGCCTTTTTTTTTCTTGTCATAACTTGTGACATTTGCATTAGGTTAGGTATTATGAGTAATCTAGAGATGTTTTAATTTTTTTTTTTTTTTTTTGGTACTGGGGATCAAACTCAGGTCCTTATGCTTGCGAGGCAAGCGGTGGACCCACTGAGCTAAATCCCCAGCCCGAGATGTTTTAAAGTATAGAAGAGGACTGGGTAGGTTCTATGCCAATGCTGCACCTTTGTGTGTAAGGAACTTGGAGCATCTGTGGATTTGGGTAACCTTGGAGAGCTCCTGTACCCAAGGCCCCAGGACACCGAGGGACAACAGTAGGTGGCAGTAGCTGGCACACCCATCTGGAGGAATAGGAGGGTTCACGTTGGACAGCAGTGACAAAGGCTGAGACGCCACCTGTCCCTCCCCTTTCTCCCATCTGTGCCAGGGAACCAGGCTCAGTGGCCTTCAAGGACTGGGTGGTCCCGCATTCCAACTGCCTGGTGGGGAGTCTCAGCCTCCAGCTTCTGAGAGTCCTGGTGTGCAGCCAGGTAACTCGGAGGGGGCTCCCAGGGCCCCTGGAGAAAGTTGTTCCCGCTACCAGTGAGGGGCCCTGCTCCCCCAAGCTTTCCCTGCTGCCCAACTCATTTGCCTGCCCAGGGCCTCTCAAAGAGGGACGGCAGAAGGCGCAACTCTGTCCTTGGGTGCTTGTTATAGAACAAAGGCGACCTGACCCCTCCAAATGACAGACAGGCAGCAGTGACTCCACCAACCTCACTGGGAGCTCGATCAGCAAATGCTGATGTCATGACTTCTCCTCCCTCCCTCCTCTTACCCATCTATCCATCATCCACTCATCCTCCATCCAGTACATAACTAGCCATCCTGCAGCTGCCTCGGAGAGGAACACTGGGGATACAGTGAGACAGACACAGTCTCTGCCCAGCCTCTCTACCCCTTGACCTAAGACCCCTCACTAAGCATGCTGTTCACACTTGCGAGGCCTGGGACAAGAACACAATGACAGCCCTGGCCCCAGTCCTCCTCACCCTGTCTATTGTTTTCCCCTTTGAGATAAGGTCTATGTTGCCCAGGCTGGACTAGTACTCAAGATTCTCCTGCCTCAGCCTCCTAAGTGCTGGGATTACAGTCAAGTGCAACCACACCTGGCTCACCCTGCTTTTGACAGCACAGCAGTGTCCTCATGGGTCCTCCACTGGCTGCCCAGCCCAGATGCCCAAGCGCTGCCATGCCTGCCCCCAAACAGCCGGCTCCACCACCCTTCAAGTGTAGGGGAGCACATGTTGGCCAGGCAGTGCCCCCTCTGGAGGATGGAACAAGATGGAGTCCAATGTGGCCTGGAGGAGGCTCAGGGCCACTGTCAAAGAATTCAGGGGTCGTGGGCACCCACAGCAAGGGCTAAAGCAGAGGGGAAGGCTCCAGGCAGGCACATCTGTTCAGCCCTGAGAGCTCCCCATCCTGGAGAGGGATACAACTAAAAGAGGGCCCTTGCCCAGGTCTGAGGGCCCTGCCTCTGGGATGGTCTGAGGGAGCTCAGGGTCCCTCCTGGGTCCCTCTTAGGCCTCCAGCAGTCTTGCCTGCCCCTCTGGCCACACATGAGTCAGTGCCAGACTCTGGCCAGGGTGGATGTCTTCACTCCCTGTTTGCACAGAAGTGGGGTGAATCAGCCGCTGACCCAGCTCTGCCCCAACCTGGGGTTTGTTAGGAAGACAGTGGATCAGCGCGGCGGCTGACGGGAACCGCTGAGACACCGGGCGGCTTCCTGTCTCCTGGGTCAGGATGTGACCCTGGCCCCTCCCGGAATCCAGGCTCCGGCCTGCCCTTCGGGGACCCATTGAGATAAAGCCCCTGCCCAGCGGTCCCTTGCCTGCCCGGTGACCACACGCACACGCACACGCATACACACCTGCTGAGTGTTGCTTCCCCGGGGCTCTTGGCTGCCACCCACAGGAAACCTGAAGGCTCTGGGGCCACCAGGGGGTGGGCGGGAAAGCCACTGCTCAGTGCCAGGGCCTGACGAAGGCGGCCACAGGTCAGGCGGGACGGGACAGGCTGCGAGATGGCCCCCCAGGCCTCTGTCTCCAGGCGGTGCACACTCAGTGCCCTCTGCCAGCAACGTCCGCCACGCGCTCTCTGGCTAGACATTGAAACCTCTTGCCAGTGTCCCTTCCCCCACGTCCAGTGCTTCTCCTCTCATCACCTACAGCCCCCTGCTCCCCCGCCCCATGTCCACCCCTCCACTGAACTCTAGGGCTGCTGCTGCCCACCTCCCTGGCCTGTCGATGGCTCAAGGGCAGGGCCTGCCTCTACTTCCTCTCTGCATCACCACAGGCAGGCACAGACTTGTCGAGGGCTGGCAGAGGGGGACTGTTGGGGCACAGGCTCCTCATGATCACATCTAGTGTTGGCCAGGGTCACGGGCACAGCCCTTCGCATCCGAGGCTGGGAGCTCCAGGGACAGCCGGGCTCCATGAGGCTAGACTTCACCTAGCCACTCTGAAAATGGATTCACACCCCTCCTCCTCTACCTGTAGTGATCACTTCTGAACCTCACGTGAAGCCAGGCATGATGGCACACACCTATAATCCCAGCACTTGGGAGGCTGAGGCAGGAGGATCAACACAAGCTTGAGGCCACCCTGAACTACATAGCTAGGGCCTATCTCAGAAAACCAAATAAATAAAAAATTGAAACGCAAATGAATTGGCAGATATGAGGCTGTTCTGTGAACTGTACCATGCCTCCCACAATGAAGGTATTTATGATGAGAAATGGAACCCAAAGAGGAGGAATAGCAGTGACAACAGCCATGGCTGCCATATATCAAGCAAACAGTGGCTCTCGGCAGGCCCTGTGCTTGATATTTTGCCTGCGCTGTCCAGCTGGATTCGCACAGTGTCTCTGTGAGGTAGGAACTATTATCATCATCTCCATGTTTCTGGGGGTGGGGTGGGGGAAGACAAAGGCAAGGAAAGATGGCCCAAGGCCATGCAGCCAGAAGAGCTTAGGCCAAGGCCAACTGGAGGACCATGGCTCCGGCACCGTGTGTGTGTGCGTGTGTTTGTGTTTGTGTGTGTGTGTGTGTGTGTGTGTGTGTGATTCTGTCTCAGCCTACTGAGTAGCAGGGACGACAAAGGTGCACCATAGTGCCCAGCCAGAACCTGTGTTCCTAGCCCCAGTGACCACACTGTCCCCAGATAAAAGACCGAGCCCCCTAGCAGGGCGACAGATCTTTCCCGTCTCCCCAGCCCCACTTGGAGGTGAGCAGCCGGCTCCTGGGGTCCCCTGAGCACAGCCATTCTCCCACTGTCTGCCTCTGCTCCTCCCACTGCCTCTGCACCCCATGAGCTCCTGGCCACCCTCCATGGCTGCTTCCCCCAGGAAGCCCTGCCGGATTCGGTGGCAGCTGGAGTCCCCCGCCCTGTGCTCCCTGCAGATGCACCGGTTTCCTGGGACCCAGCTGGTTGTCCCCACACCCATCTCTCTCCCCCACCCCGCCCGGGCCTGAACCTCTGGCTGGGACCTTCTCTGTCCCCTGCCAGCTGTGAAGTGATCAGGCTCAGGGATCCCAGTCACCCAGAAGAGACACAAGGAACCCCAACATAGGAGCAAATAAAACAAATGTACAGAGAACAATCACACTTTCCATATCATTACCAAATTTGCAAAAAAGTTACAATGCCTTTGACAACCACACAAAACGTGTCTGGTACTATCTCTGGTTTGGAGATTATCGAAGCCCACAGTCCTCCTGGCTGGCAGGGTGGCAGGGAGCAGCGACCCCGATATTGGTGATCTGAGCACCTTCTTATCACCACACAAGTGCAAGACATCTCAACAGTTTAGGGGCCAGGCTGGCCATGAGCTTACCCTGTGCCACACACTGCTAAATTGCTATTAGGACCTAAGGCCAATCACGCCGCCTGACTCAGATCCACCGGATCGCAGGGACAGATTGGTCTTGAGATGGTCTCTCTGGCTTTCACAGAGAAAGAAGCAGTGGGAGCCCCACCCTTGGGGGTGCACAGATGCCAAGTCCCCTGGGCTGCCATCCACCCAGCCTCCCACCAGGCACTCGTCAAATCCACCCCTTTCCACCTGGGTCGTGCGGTGGCCTGCAAAACCTGCCCCTGCGCTGGAAATGCTGCCCCTTGGCTGTGGGAGAGGCCCCATGGGTTCCTTGTCAGGGGCCCCAGGAAGGACAGGGTCACTGCCCTGTACGGCCACCAGGAAGGCATCGATCATCCTTCTGGGAGCTGCTTCTGGGCCCTTCCAGACCCTGCCGGGGCCACTCACATTCGGGAACTCCAGGAAGAGGACGTGGACTTCTCGGGTGCCATCAGGAGTCTGCACCGAGCAGCCCTCTTCGACCTGGCTGGTGGCATACGTCACCTCTCCTCTATGGAGCTCCACAGGCTGTAAGTCACAGTAGACATTTTCTGCAAGACCTGTTGGAGAAGCAGAATGGGAAAGAGGCCAGATGTGAGGCTGAAGATGTCACTCAGTGGCGAAGCACTCAGCTAGCATGTGCGAGGCCCTGGGTTTCATCCCCAGCAACCGGGAGAAGAAAAAGAAGCAGCCAAGTGACAATTACTCCCATTTCCTGAAGGTCTGCTAGGTACTTGGCATGGACTCAGGGCTTTACTGAGTCTTCACAGCTCCCCTAAGAGGTGGGCGTCGTGGTTTCCAGTCACTAGATGAAGACACTGATGCTCTCAGTGGAGAAGTCTGTTGCCCAAGGTCACAGTGCTACCAGGTCTAAGGTCGACAGATACAACACAGGACACGATTACATTTTAATTTCAGATAAACAACAAATCATAGGTGCTTTGTTTTGTTTTTTGAGAAAAAGTCTTGCCAAGTATTCCAGGCTGGGCTTCAACTCACTATGTGGCCCAGACTGGCCTCGAACTCAGCAATCCTCCTGCCTCAGCCTCCCGAGTGCTGGGATCACAGGCATGTACCACCATACCTGGCAACAATAAATAATTTTTAAAAGTATAAGTATATCCCAAATAATGCCTGGAATATACTTATACTACAAAAACTTTCATTGCTTATCTGCAATTCAACTTTAACTGGGCATCCTCTGTCTTTGCCGCACCTGGTAACCCAATACTCAGGGCCCACATTCGAACCTGAGAATCATGGCCAGCTCAACCTCAGAGAAGGCGGGAGCTGAAGTCAGGGGACAAAACTTTCCCTCCTGACCCTCACAGTGGCCCTGGAGGAGTGGTTCCCGAGAGGGTCCAGAGTTTCCTGGCCCTGGGGACAGGGTGAGCAAGAGGGCAGCCCAGGCTGGAAAGCCACTGTCCCCAGCCTAGGCCTCAGCGCCTGTGGCTGGGCGGCCCGGAAACGCAGGTCCTGAGGGAGAGGAATGGAATTTCACCCTGACCCCAAAGAGGAGGAAAAGGAAATGAGGCCCCTACACCTCTCCCAAGGAATGTGCTGCTGGAAGGGGGGCGGTGGAGGAGGGAAGGAGGACAGAGAAGGGGAGACTGTTTGGAAGTTTGTGTCTCCATCTTGTCGCGCTTACTTCCTGTTTTCTTGGAGATCAAAGATGGGCGCGCGCGGAGGGACTGCCTCACATCCAGCTGACGCCAGCTCCAAGGAGGGGGGCTATCTGCAGCCTGCCCGGCCTCCTCCTTCCCCACCTTTCCACAGCTTGCTGGCCTCAGAGCCAGGAGGTCAGACAAGATGGAGGATGGCCGCCCTTCCCCATCACGGAAGAAGACTGGGCAAGGACATTTGGCCACTGTGGAGCCAAGGACTTTGGAGGGGGGCAGGGTCTCCCTGTGTAGCTCAGGCTGGCCTGGAGCTCACAGCCTCCTGAATGCTGGGATTACATTGTGCACCACAGTGCCCAGCTTTCCAGACCATCTAAATCCTCGTTCTGGCCCTAACCTGAGTGTGCTGGGCACTCCAGAGTGCCTGGGCAGTATGACAAGATGGCTCAAATCAAGGCCCTTGGAGTTAGGTTGACTTGGCTTTGACTCTCAGGCCCCATTTGCTACACAGATTTACCGAGTGATTTCACCACACAGCTTTGGTTTCCTGGTTTGCAAATGACAGTAAGAATGGAACCCACCCAACCATACAGTATGCTGGGGAAGCCCCATAAGGTACGGCACATGGCAGTTCTTTTAATTACATTTATTTTTGCTGGGCATGGTGGCTTATGCCTGTAATCTGAGCACTTGGGTGGCTGAAGCAGGAAGGTCGCCGTGAGTTTGAGGCCAGCCTGGGCTGCATAGTGAGTTCAAAGCCAGCCTAGAGCACATAGCAGGACCCTGTCTCAAAATTAAAAACAAGACAATTGCATTTATTTTACCAGCTACAATCACTGTAGGAGCACTGACCGTGCAAGGGGTGGGCTGTGTAGTTGGCACCTGCAGCCTCCAGGACAGGGTCCTCTGGGACAGGGTCCTCCGGGCGCCAGGTCTCTGGGCTCTCCCTCACCCCAGCAGACTCACAGCCCACGCCCTCTCCTGCCATCTCATCCCCTTCTGACCCCCCAGCTCCCAGCTCTAGTCCAAGCCCCTCCTATACAGAGGGGAGACTGAGGCTCTGAGAAGTAGGATTTGGGGACCACACAGCACCTGGGCACCAGGCTGGGCCTTGCTCCGTCTCCCGCCCTGCCGGGGATCTGGCCTGTAGATCAACACAGTGCCTCCCACCTCTCCTTCCCTCTGGTCCTTCCCTGCCCCTCCCCAGACTTCCAGGAACCCCAGTTCCTCCTGGACTGCCGGGGCCGCCTGGGGCCACCTCCTCCATGCCGTCAGCCTGGCCATTATGTAATGATCAGATAACAGGCCTGGCTGGGAGATCAGATAAGAGGTCCATTTATTTTGGGGCCTTTTCGGATCCTGGCTGCCCCCACCCCGCAGACTAGAATGGGGAGACAGGCGGGAGGGTGACGCCGGGCCCGTCTCCCGGAGCCCAGACCAGCTGAAAACAATCCCCTGGCACCAAGGGAAACTCCGAGGCCTCCCGGGACCGGACCTGGTCAGAGGCGGCGCCGGCACCGCCACCAGGAGCCTGGGTGACTGGGCCTCTAGGTCGAGACCCCAGGGCCACCTCCCACTGATAGAGGGGAAATAATATAACTCCAACCTGCTAGATGTCAGATATGCTGTGTTTCCCAAAATTGGAGAATGAATTCTAAGGAACAACAGAAGTTAAGAACAGGAAAATGTTACTGAGAGATAGCCCCTGAGAGACAGGAGGGGATCTAAAAGTGGGCTGCCAGTGAGTCCACTCCTCAAAGGAAGTTTTATAGAGCAAAATCACGAGGTGGGTACAAGGTGGATCAAAGCTACGATCAACCAATAAGATCACAAGTACAACCACTTAGGTAACACGGATCCCGTGGGGAAGCAGGTCACGTAGCAAGTGTGCATGGAATGAACAGACCTGTTTTACGAAGGGATGGATTAGGAGGTCCTGGTCGCCCACCTGGGTGACTGACATCTATCTAGACTTTATCGGACCAGGCGATACCTCTCATCATATCCCCTGGGGAGGAACGTAGGCCTGGTCATTCTGTCTTTATCTTGAGGCCGGGCCATCTGCCTTGACTCCCTGTCTGACTGCCTATATTTCTACCCAACTTAGCTGTCTATTATACTTCTAGAACCACACACTCTCAGATGTGTTGTTTTGATTCGTCTGTGGTCTGCATGGTGAGTTTTTCCAGGACAGGTCACTCAGCCCAGGCTCAGGCTGGCACAAGGACACATTTGTGAAATCAGCTTGTTAGGCCTGCCTCTGACTTGCATCAAACCCTTCCACCGTTCTGGGACTCAGTTTCCCTGTGGGTACTGGGTAGGAGGAGAAGGGGATGGATGGGACACACTCCACTTTCCCCTGGGGACATTCTGAAGCTCCAGCTGGGGACAAAGGCAGGGAGAGGGCAGGGGATTCACTTGGCTCCCCAGGGCAGGGGACAGGTCCCAGGTGAGAAGTCAGGCAGCCTGAAGATGCTCATCACCACCCTGGGACCGGACAGCGCAGTGGTTGGCCCCAGGGCTGAAGCCCCAGCTGCCCATTTCTGGGTCATTACTCTGCAACACCTCTCACCTGCCTGTGTCCCCATCTGTAAAATGGGGTGCGGGAACTTCTGTTCCCAGGGCTTTGTGAGGGCTAAGTCTGCTGGGACAAATGACCCGCTCCCCGTGGCAGCACTGGCACATGGTAGACGCTCAGTGCCAGTGAATGTTCCCATCCCACCAGATGCTGAGGCCAGCTCAGTCCGAGATGGGTGGGGGTCAGACGGGGCCACCAGCTCTCCAGTCTCCAGCAAGGAAAAGAAGTGGGGCTTGGAGGCAGGCAGCCTGGGGTTGGAATCTGGACTGTCACTTGTCCTGGACTTCGACGATGACCTTATCTCTAAGCTGGGCCTGATGCACCAGGCCAGAAGTGAGAGGGAATCCTTTTTTGGGGGGTACCAGGAATCAAACTCAAGACCTTGTGCTTGCCAGGCAGGCGAGATGCCACTGAGCTAAATCCCCAGCCCAAGAGAGGGAATCTTAATGGTCCGGCCTGCCTGGTCCCCAGGACCTCTCCTCTCCTCTCCATCCTTTTTCCTCCTGGCCAGTGGGAAGCTGCCCCGAATACGGTCTGGAAGAGGTGGCGATTTGAGGTCCTAGCCCGTGTCACCAGCCCCCTTTCCAGCAAAGCCTGGATCCCCCGTCGGTAGTTGGCAGCACGGGGGGCCCAGGCCACCCTGTGCCTCATCCACACTTCAATCCCAGCCATTCAGCTTGGCCATGAGCCCCAACACCCCTACTTCTGGGACTCTCTTCTAATGAAATAAAGCAAGATCCAGGAAAGGTGCAGGTACCAAAAACGTGCGTGGAGGTGGTGTTTATAACCAGAACAAAAGGGAAACTGCCTAAATATCTGACAGCGAGGGACTCAGTGGGGAAATGACGGCACGTGGAAGGGACAGAATATTCCAGAACTGCCATGGGATGGTCAAGGGCTCCACCCAACAACACGGAAACAGTTGGGGACACAGAGGGCACGTAAGACCCCCAAATATTGATCTGCCTGGATAAAAATTACCTTAAAAATGAACTCAAAGGGGGCCAGGGGTTTAGCTCAGTGGTTCTGCCACCTGCATTGAAAGCACAAGGTCCCAAGTTCCATCCTCGGTACCAAAAAAAAAAGAAAAAAGAACTCAACAAAGACGAGAAAGCAACCCGCCAGTAGGCTGCCTGTGCTAGGAGTTCGGAGGTCAGTTTTTTCTCTAATCTATCTTTTCCTTTCCCTTCCTCTCCTCTCCTTTCTTTTCTTTCTTTCTTTCCTGTCCCAGAGATGGATCCCAGAAACTCACCATGCCAGGCAAGCGCCCACCACTGAGCTATACCCTGGGCCTCCTCTCTTACCTATTCTCTTTAAGAAGCAGGCAGAAGCAAACACATGGTTAAACTGCTCTTTAAAAATCTCCATATGTTAATTCTTAAAAACAAAAAAAATTCCTCCATGACAGAAAAATGTGCTTTGGAAAGTCAAAGTCCCTAGGGAAAACCCCAAGCCGGAGAACCGGCACACTGGATGAACAGCCTTCCAGATCCTTCTCCATGTGTGACTGTACTGTTCATGCTCTGAGGAGTGACATGGAAGCGCTATTCGGGCTCCTGAGGGCTCACCCTAGACATCTACCTGTCAATGTGGTCAACATATGGCTTTGCCTGTCCCTTTGATCCGCACAAGACTTCCCATTGCTTTGAGAGTTGCTGCCTGGAGCCCTGGTTGACGGACATTTAGGGTGTGTCTTGGTGAGGTTTTGTTATAGGTACCTACAGCCATACATCTCTACAGAGCAGGCCAGTGCCTCTCCAGGGCTCACTGCTTAACACTGAGTGGTGGGGGCAAAAGCTATAGATACTGGTGTGGTGGTGCATGCCTGTAATCCCAGCCGTCTGAGAGGTGGAGGCAGGAGGATTTTGAGTTTGATCCCAGACCAGGCAACTTAGCGACTTACCAAGACTCTGTCTCAAAATAAAAAAATTTAAAAAGATCTGAGGATGTTCTCAGTGTGAAGGCCCTGGGTTCAATCCCCAGTACTGCAAGAAGTGAATAAATGAATGGATGAATGAATACTAGAAAAAAGGTTATGCACAAATTATAATTTGGGGAAAGTCTGCCACTCTCTGCTCCAGAAGACTGGACCCATTTTCACCCTCTCCGTCCTGTTGAGGGGTGCCTGGCTTGCTCCATCCACACTAGGGCTGGAGATCTGGGTCCTCCCCCTGTCCCAGGTCCCTTGGCTGTCCACCATGTGCCTGGGTGTCCACAGAGGGGCAGTGGGCCTGCTGACTCCTCGCATCTGTGGTCACAGATGTGCTGGGACCTGCTCCCATTTGCTCCCAAGAGCAGGTGCACCCATTTCCCGTTTTTTCCAAGTGGTCGTTCACTGTGGCTGTTACGATGATTATTCTGGGGTTTTTGAGACAGGGTCTCCCTATGTAGCCCAGGCGGGCCTCGAACTCACCAATGTGCCTGGCTCAATATGGCTATTATTAACTCAACCCTTCAAGGTTACAATGAAATAAAGTGTCTATTTTTTTACAAACATAATATTGATCAAGCCGGGTGTGGTGGCACATGCCTCTAATCCTAGCACTCAGGAGGCGGAGGCAGGAGGATTGCCCAGTTTGAGGCCAGCCTGGGCTACATAGTGAGTTCAGGGCCAGCCTGACCTACATAGTGAGACTCTGTCTCAACAAACCAAACCAAAGCAAAACAAAAAGATGGAATCTCTCTGCTTCCCAATCCCTTTGTTTACTCTCACCCATGCCCTTGAGGTCCCCCAGACCCATGAGGTACCCTGTGGCACGGTGCTCGGCATCCCACATCCCAGGTGGTTCAACACCCCAGGTGGTTCACTGGTCGGTTGGGTTAGGTTGAGGGAATATTCCGGCAAACAACAATCATCAGAAATCAAGTCCTTGCCTCTACTTCTCCATTGTTAAGTATTTACTGGTCATAGTTGTCTCCCCACCACCACCCCGTACTGGGGATTGAACCCAGGACCTTTGCACAGAGCTAAATCCCCAGCCTGCCTGTCTGCCTTTCTTTCTTTCTGCCTGTCTGCCTTTCTTTCTTTCTTTCCTTTTCTTTCTTTCTTTCTTTCTTTCTCTCTCTCTCTCTCTCCCCCCCTTCCTTCCTTCCTTCCTTCCTTCCTTCCTTCCTTCCTTCCTTCCTTTCCAGTTTAAGACAGAATCTCACTAAGTTGCTAAATTGCCCAGGTTGGGCTTGAATTTGGCAATCCTCCTGGCTCAGCTTCCCATACCACTGGGACTACAGGAGAGTGCCACCGCGTCCAGCATCACAGCCTTTTAGTATATGTGCTCCCGAAGCAAGCACGTCACAGCCTTTTAAAGTCTCTAATCTTTGGTCTCTAAAGTCCATCACAATCTTATAAAATCAGAATCCACACATCTGCCTGGCCCCTTTGCTCCTGAGGAGAAGGAAGAGGGCCCGGAGGTGCGTCTAGGAGGCCAGGTGGGGCCCTGACCCTGGGTGTGAGCTCGGGTGGTAGGGCCTCTGTGTTCCCATCTTCAAAATGGGTGACAGTGGCTGCCATCTTGGAGGGTCCCAGGGCAGGGAGAGAAGGGGCTTCTCTGTCACATGCAGTAGGAGCAATGTGGTTTGGAGCAATGTTCCAGGAGCCCAATCCCTGCTCAGTCATTCAGAGACTCCAGACTCAGTTTCTGGTCTCTTGGGAGTGTTAGAGACCAGGGATTAAGGGCTTTAACATGCTGGGCTTGGGTGTGCACTTCCGAAGCACATATACTGAAATGCTGGGCTCGGGACCAGGGATTTAGCTCAGTGGTTCCGCTGTCTGCCTTGAAAGTGTAAGGTCCCGAGTTCGATTCCTGATACCAAAAAAAAAAAAATGCTGGTCTCTCTGCTGACCCATGCCTTGAGGAAGACCCTAGGTGCACAGGTGGGTGACTGGTGTCCCCAGGATAAAGCAGAGACTTACAGTGAGTGTGGGGGTGCTGTGATCCCCCACTCCGGGAGACCCATCCTCTCGCAGTCTCAGTAGGCAGCATGGGTCAGGACCCCCTCAGAGCCCCAGGCTGGCCTATACCCTTCTTTGGGGCAGAAAAGGGGGGACAGGCAGTGCTACAGTCTTGGCCTGGTTGTGGGGGTTAGAAACAGCTCGAAGAAATTTAAAGATAGCAGCAATGCCAGCAATTGGGAGGCTGAGGCAGGAGGATCGCCATGAGTTTGAGGCCAATCTGGGCTACACCGTCAGTTCAAGTCCACCCTGAACTACAAAGCGAGACCCTGTCTCAAAATACAAAAGAAAAAGTTAAAAACCCCAGAAACCTAGTAACAAAACAACAACAGCAACTCTCTGTGCAGGCATGACCTCACTGCCAGCCTTCATTGCATCCTGAGGGGACTTTGTTAGCAGCTGTCCTTTGCTCAGAGCCCCGAAGGTGGCCCCCCAAGGTCACACTGGCAAAGGAACAAGAAGATGAGGTGGGAACAGAGTGTGCGTGGTCACAGCCCTCCTTCCCACTCATTCCTCAGGTGGGAAACTCAGGCCCACAGAGGGCAGGGAACTCCCAGGGCTGCACGGTGTTCGAGGACCCAGGCTTCCTGGAGAGAGGCGGGGGGAAAGTGGCAGGCTCGGGGTTCAGGTAAATAATCTATGCTGCTTTGCTTGAGCCTTAATGGTTAAAGTCTCACGTCTCGTGAAAGCCCTTGGTCCCAGCAGACTGGGGTGGTTGGCCACCTCTCCCCACCCAGTGCCCCGTCCCAGGCAGACCCAGGAAGGTCGGCCCCACTGGGGTCCCTGAACACACACCTGTGGGGCCGAGGCTGCAGGCGGCCAGCAGCAGGGCGAAGCCCGGGACGAGCGCGCTGCGGTCCATGCTGTGGCCCAGGACTCCGTGCGCTGGGCCTTATCCGGTGTCCAGGGGCAGGGCTTCGGGGGGGCGCCGGGGCCGGCGTGGGCTCACGCGGGGACCCGAGGGGAGCAGGCGGCCGGAGCGGCGGCGTCCCTGCTCCAGCCTTCTGGGGTGGCGGCCGAGGGGTCAGGAGAAGCGTGCGTGGGACTCAGCCGGGCCCGGGGCTGGCCGTCGGGTGCGGGGGAGAGGATGCCAGGCTCCTGTGCACGGCGGCAGGGCGATGGCCAGGCTCAGGACAGGGACGCAGATGGAGGCTGGGGTGACCGCGGGCAGCGGAGAGCTCCAGCTCATCCAGCCCGGCCCAGGGAGGCAGGAAATGCGCTTCCTTAGAGAAGGGGCCGGGCCAGGCCGCCTGCCAGGCGGGGAGAGGAAGTGCTCTCCGCTTTGTCGCTGGGTGGGGGCCCCGAGGGTGGGGGAGGGCCCAGGCTGCAGGCTTGGCTCCCTGCCACCCCACCCTCCATCCAGGACCCCAAGACTGGCCACCCCCGGATGGAAGTGGTCACCCCAACAGTCCCTGGAGGGGACTTAGCAGGGCAGGAGCACTGATAAACCCTTTCGTGGGGAACACGCAGCCCCTGGGGCTCAGTGTTCACATTTTGCAGATGAGAAAGCCAAGGCCTGAGGAGGCAGGAAAACTGGTCTAGAGGGATGAGGAGTTGGGACTCACAGGTCCCCTCGGGCACTGAAGCCAACACCGTGAGCCCCACACTGGCCGGCTGGAACCTTGTTTTGCAGACAGGGAAATTTAGGCCTAAGACTGGGAAGGAAGGAACACCCCAAATCGGCACAGCAAAGAATCTGGGGCTCAGAGAGGCCAAAGGACCCCGGGTCTGCCCTCTCCAACCCTCAATGGTAGAAAGTTCTTCAGGGACAAAAGACACCCCCAGAGGAGGCCCCTTCGTGGCCCCTCTAAGGTCAGGGAGCCCTGGGTTCACCCCTGCTCTGCCTGCTCTGAGCCACCTTGTAAAGTGGGGCTCAGGGGTGCCTCCGGCTGTCATGAGATCTCCAAGGTCTGGCACTGCATTGCTGAGCCCTGGGCCTGGCCTATGGGAGACGCTCACCTATATGCTCCCCCAGCCGGGTGACCATGCTGGGACTGTTCATGCTCGCTGTGGGCACAGCAGGCACCTCTCCTGCCCCAGGGTGCTCACAGAGGGAAGCCCGAGCCCGCAGGAGGGGTGGCACACAGGCTGCCCTTGGAAGGACCTGTAGAAGGAGGGGGCAAGGAAGGCATGCCAGGCAGGGGGCCCAGCCCAGGCAGAGGCACAGACCTCTGTGGGACAGCAGGGTGTGGTGGGGACAGGAAGCCAGGACAGGCAGACTCTGGTCCTGCTCTGGGAGGGCCTTGACGTCAGGACTTCGTCCTGAGGGCCAGTGGGAGCCATGGAGGGTCCTTGAGCCGAAGGATGTGGGCAGAGCTGGGCTTTAGAGACCCACTCTTCCTGTGTGCTGTCCTGGATCACAGACGGAGAAATCAAGGCTCAGGGAGAGAGAAGGGGGGCCTCTGGAGGGAGGGGTTTGGGCTGGGCTCTTCCTGCCTTGGAGACATGGCAGGCTGTGTGGGTTGTCCTCCGGCAGCTGGCACAGGCCAGGAGGGGTCGTGTGGCTCTTTGGGTGGGGGCTGGGGGAAGGTTCGCTCCATGGGTGCATGGGGTTGGGAGGATCCCCCCTCGCTGGCAGGCCACCTTGGGAGTGGCTGCAGTGTGGAGACGAACACCAAGGTGGCTGAGTGGGGAAGAGAGGGGCTGTGGGGTTTCCAGGGCCCTGCAGCAGGGTCTGCACCGCAGGGACAGTTAAGCCAGCCCCAGGCTGCACCCTGCACCAGGGCCCGCCCTAGGCGTTCACCTTATCAACCCTGACTCCTCCCAGAAACCCCAGAGTGGCTCTGTCACACCCCCATTCCACCGAGGAGGTTTCCTGAGCTTTAAGTGACCCTGAGGCAAGTAGAGGCCCCAGTGCCACCCGACACCATGCTGGGCTCCTTCCTTGCTGCCTCCTGAGCTGAGTTTGGAGCAAGCGCATACAGTGCAGGGGCTGGGGGCCCCTCGGGTGAGGGGCTGCTGTGGAGAGGGGCTGGCGGGGTCTCTGGACAGCAACAGGGACCCCATCTACTGCTCTTCCCAAACTTCCCTCCCAGGGCCCTCCACACGGCACAGCCTGTCCCTGTCCAGGTTATAAACAGACAGGATGGCTTCTTTAGAAAGCAGCAGATGCCAGGCATGGTGATGCATGCCTGTGATCGCAGCACTTGGGCAGTGGAGGCAGGAGGATCTCTGAGAGTTCAAGGCCAACCTGAACTACATAGCAAGACCCTGTCTCAAAAAACCAAATAAGAAATGTTGAACTCGAGTTGGAAGAGGGCAGTCCGGTCTCAAATTGGAGGTAAAAGCGCCTCCCTGGTCGTCCCCAGCCTGACTCCGGCCATCGCTGCCACGGCCAGGGCAGGAGGGCCATGATCCAAAGGAACCGGAGCAGTTGAGGAAGCTGTTTATTGGCGGTCTGAGCTTTGAGAGATGGGGCACACTCACAGGTTGTGTGGTAATGAGAGCTCCCCAAACAAACGATCCGGGGGCTTTGGTTTTGTGACTTACTCTTGTGTTGAAGAGGCGGATGCAGCAATGTGTGCTCGACCACACAAAGTGGATGGGCGTGTAGTGGAACCAAAGAGAGCTGTTTCTAGAGAGGATTCAGCAAAGCCTGGTGCCCACCTAACAGTGAAGAAAATCTTTGTTGGTGGCATTAAAGAAGATATAAAATATAATTTGAGAGACTACTTTGAAAAGTATGGCAAGATTGAAACCATAAAAGTTATGGAAGACAGGCAGAGTGGGAAAAAGAGAGGATTTGCTTTTGTAACTTGAGTTCAACAATAGTTTTTTTTTTGGTACTGGGGCTCGAACTCAGGTCCTTGCGCTTGGGAGGCAGTCAGCAGAACCACTGAGCTAAATCCCCAGCCCAGGTTTTGTAACTTTTGATGATCATGACACAGTTGATAAAATTGTTGTTCAGAAATACCACACTATAGGGATGGGGATTTAGCTCAGTGGTTCCGCCGTCTGCCTCGCAAGCACAAGGTCCAGAGTTTGATACCTGGTACCAAAAAAAAAAAAAGAAAGAAATACCACACTATTAATGGGCATAATTGTGGAGGGAATTTGGGCCATGGTGCAAGCTTTGGTGGAAGAGGAGGCTATGCTGGTGCTGGACCAGGATATGGAAAGCAAGGTGGTGGATATGGTGGTGGAGGAGGATATGATACAATGAAGGAGGAAATTTTGGTGGTGGTAGAAACTATAATGACTTTGCAAATTATAGTGGTAAACAGCAATCAAATTACGGATCGACAAAGGGGGCAGTTTTGGTGGAAGAAGCTCTGGCTCTCCCTATGGTGGTGGTTATGGATCTGGTGGTGGAAGTGGTGGATGTGGTAGCAGAAGGTTTTAACGACCAACAGAAAAGGGCTACAGTTCTTAGCAGGAGAGAGAGTGAGGAGTTGTCGGGAAAGCTGCAGGTTACTTTGAGACAGTCAGTCATCCCAAATGCATCCGAGGAACTGTGAAACTCTGCCCCAGAAGGAACGATGACCCACAGTCAGAAAAGTTACTGCAGCGTAAACAGGAAACCCTTCTGGTTCAGGACTGTCATAGCCACAGTTTGCAAAAAGCGCAGCTATTGATGAATACAATGTAGTGTCCAATAGATGTACCTTCCTGAGGTCTTTTATGTGTTGTAGCTTTTTCTTTTTCCTTCTCTTTTCATTACATCAGGTATATTGCCCTGTAAATTGTGGTAGTGGTACCAGGAATAAAAAATTAAGGAATTTTTAACTTTAAGAAAAGAGAGTGGGCCAGGGATTTAGCTCAGTGGTTCCGGTGCCTGCCTCGAAAGCTCAAGGTCCTGAGTTCGATCCCCGGTACCAAAAAAAAAAAGAGAGAGAGAGAGAGAGGGAGTGCAAGAGACTCCCGGTGGACACAAGGCATTGTCCAGAGAGAGGAAAACCTTTAAGGGCGGCCAGGGGGCCCTACAGCCCAGACTCAAGGCCTCACGGGGGACGGAAGAGCTGGGAACCTCTGGGGGTCAGGGGCTGGGGTGAGGGCTCACTTAGCTCCCACTGTGTGTCTGGTGTCCCCTCCGTGCCCAGCCATTCTGCATGTGACGCTACACACTAGGAGCCCCAGGAGGACAGGGGGTTTGATGTCCTCTACACGGATGTGGACCTGTCCAGAGCCAGAGGCCTTTCAAGGCCTTGAGATGCATTGACTGAATGTATGAGGTTCCCTGGAAGGGGAGGCAGGGATGGGGGTCTTGGGGAAACTGAGACGCAGAGAGGTAGGCTGGACTGGTTCCCCGTCCCCAGGAAGCTCGGGGTTCAAATGGGCTTGCGGGTGGGGATAGACAGGTTAGCTGTTCGCCACCCCAAGGGACACATCCACCCTCCCACCCCAGCCCACCCCTGGCAGGTCACACACGAGAGCAGTGGAGGGAACACATCCCATGGCTCCTTCCCACAGGGTCACAGGAGACTGGTGGCTCTCTCTGCAGGCTCCTTCAGACCCAAGGTGGTCCCTATGCCCTCTCGGACACCAGGAGCCATCTGTGTCCTGCTGGGGACAGATGTTTCCAGGTGCCGCCCGTGCACATGCCAGAGACGCGTGGCGGTGAGCCAGGCCCGGGCCTGGACCCCTCGGTGGGGCAGACTCATGTCCTGCTCCTCCTCCTCCTCCTTGGGGGAAGGAAGGCTTGGAGCACGTCTGCCCTGGCCTTGAGCCACCGCAGGAATTCCAGGCGGCCCCCAGGGTCCATCAGGAGGCCCGCCGTCTCCAGCACCGGCCTGGAGCCAGGGGTTGTGGGACTCCTGCAGGCAGGGACAGGGCACTGGGCCAGGAGTCTGGGTGCCCGTCTCTGCCCCTGGCCTGTGCTGGCCAGGCCTCAGTTTCCTCATCTGCATAGCAGAGGGTTCCCTGCTGGCCTGGGGGAGCTCGAAGGGCCAGAAAAGAAGGGAGCCTCTCACCTGCCAAGTGCCACTTCCCAGCCCCTTTCATGGGCCGAGACCATCATGTCCCCATTTTACAGTGAAGGAAACCGAGGGACAGATGGGTAAGGCCTCAGGGCTGGGGAGAGGCAGAGGATAAGGCAAATCTAGGTCTGTCTTTCCTCCCGTGGCTTCCAGAACATTCCGTCTTGTTTCCCTCCCACATCCCTCGTCACCTTATCACCCTTCCTAGTTCCTCCTCAACCATCAGATGTGGGCCCAGGCCCTTCCCTTCTCGGTTGACTCTTACTCCCAAGTCAGGTTTTCTCAGGCCTTGGTGACCCCGACGTCATGTCCCAGCTCAGGGACAAATAATGTCGGGACTCAGGATCAGCTAATGGAAACAGTTTGTGAGCCTGTCTGTCTAGGCCCCGGCGATAGCAGCATCCTCCTGTGGCTCCCACCCAGTGCCGCTTCCCTTCCCACCGACCCCCAGCCGCTGCAGGCTTCCTAAACCGGAAAACGCCATGCGCTCCGTTCTTGCTGCTCACACTGAGGTCTTAATCTCCTCAGGGAGTTGAGTGCACATGCAGACCCTCGGGCCCTGCCTCAGATCGACCCCACAGAGCCCACGTTTTCTTCTCTTTATTTTTTTGTTTTTTAAGTCAGAGTCTCGGTACATAGTCCAGGCTGGCCTTGAACTCACGATGAACCTCCTGCCTCTGCCTCCCAAGTGCTGGAATTACAGGCATACACCATACCTGCCCTCTCCTCTTCTCTCTCTTTCTCTGAGACAGCATCTCCTTATGCCGTCCATGCTAGCCTTGAATTTGCCATGTAGCCTAGGCTAGCCTCAAACTTTCAATCCCCCTGCCTCAGCCTCCTGAGTGCCGGGATTATGGACAAGTGCCACCATGCTCAGTTTACAGAACCTGGCTTTTATCCAGGCATAATGGCACATGCTTGTAATCACAGCACTTGAGAGGCTGAGGCAGGAAGATCACCGTGAGTTCAAGGCCAGGCTGGGCAATTTAGGGAGACCCTGCCTGAAAAAGAGCCAAGTCAGATTCTATCCTTGCTCTGTCCAGTGCCCTCCACTGGCAACCACCTCACTCAGCATAAAAGCTGAGCCTCTCCAGTGGTTGACAAGCTCCCACCCAGCTTTTCGGTCTTACTTTCTGCTCTTTTTTTTTTTGGTACTGGGGATCGAACTTGGGTCCTTGCACTTGTGATGCAGGCGGCAGAATCTTACTTTCTGTTCTGCTACCCCTTGCTCAGTCTGCTTCAGCCACATGGCCCCTCCCTGTTTCTTGAACCTGCTAAACACAAGCCCCCCTCAGGGCCTTTTTACCTGCTGCCTCCACTCCTCAAAGCGCTCTGCCCCTAGGTAGCTGCTCTGCCCTCTAAGTCCCTGCTCCAACATCACATGGCCAGTGAGGCCTTCCTGGACCATCACATTTAAAACAGCCTCTGTCCCCATGGGCTGGGGGCACAGCCTACACACAGACAGCTTGTCTACCTCTCCTTCTAGAACACAAGGTTCACATGGCTTTGCTCTTTTCCTGCTGAGCCCTGGCCCGTGGTGGTGCCTGGACGTGGCTGGCCTCTCATGCATGCTTGTGGGGGTGAGGAACAGGTTCCTGCACCTGCTTTCCTAGGTCGAGGTTCTGGGCAACCAGGGTGGGGGTGGGGGCATTCTGAGCCCAGGAATGGGGTCTCTGAAGAGGGGATGATGTCCCCAAGAATTTAAGGTACCTCAGGCATGGTGGTGCACCCCTTTAATCCCAACACTCAGGAGGCCGAGGCAGGAGGCTCACCACCAGTTCAAGGCCAGCCTGAGCTACATAGGGAGACCCTGTCCCCAGAAACAATAACAAAAACAAAACAACAACAATGACAGAATTCAAGGTCCTGCCAGATTCTGCCCTGTACTGGAGGAGCAGGGCCCCTCAGAGTCACTTTCTCTTTCCCCAGGGAAGGGACCCGGGGTCCTGTGGATGATGTTGGTCCCAGGCAATGTTGGTCTTCCTGGTGACACCTGCTCTCCAAGTTCTGACGCACCCCCAAAGATCCCCAAGGAAGCAGAGGGGTCCAGGGGGCCAGGGCTCCATAACCTCTGAGCTGTATGGATGCTGAGCTCATAGAGAGGGAAACTGAGGCTCACAGAGAGGGAAACTGTGAGCTACAGTGAGCAATTCAGACAGGAGACCCTGCACTAGAACCCCGGGAAGCGACAGAAACAGGAACGGCAGCAAAGTCTAGCTGCTGTGTGACCCTGGGGGAAGCCACACAACCTCTCTGGGCCGCTTCCTAGCAGAGCCCTGGGCTCACAGGCTGCGCATGTCCAGTGTGGCTCTGACCTCGCCCCTCCGAAGCCCCGCACTGTGGAGCCTCCATGCCTTCCTGTTTACTGCAGGCCCCTCTCAGGCTGGGAGGCAACAGCTTTGGCCTCCTCTGCTCCCCGCTTCCTTCCTCTCCCACTTCAGTGCCTCCGGCTTAGGCCTCCAGAACCCTGAGGCCAAGACACACAGTGCTGCCCAGGGGGGCATCTGAGGCCACCATCTGGGCAGGGCCTTCCCAGGAGCAGCCTCTCACAGACCCCAAAGTTAGAGACATTAACCCTGCTGGCTGCTTAGCAGCTGGGAGCAAGCTGCTGCCTGCAGTGTCCCCAGGGCCAGAAGAGAGACAGCATGGGTGACCTTCTCCGACCTGTGCTGGCCACACCCAGCAGGAGGTGACACACACCAGCCCTAGACAGCCCCCCAGCACCTTCTGATCCTTCTGCAGAGCAAGGTTTCCTTGAGTGACTCACAGTGTGGCCCGAGGACTAGTGGCTTGGGGGTCACCACCCAAACTGGTCTTACCGAATCATAATCCACTTTTCCCCCCAACTCCTGGGATCTTGCTCATGATAAGCAAATGCTCTACCACTGAGTTACATCTCCAGCCATATTTTTATTTTGAAATAGGCTCTCACTACATTGCCCAGGCTGGGCTTGAACTCATGACCCTCCTGCCTCAGCCTCCCAGGTAGGTGGGATTACCATTGTGCACCACCATGCCCAGCCAAGTTTTCATCAGCCCCTAGGAGATTCGTGTGCTGTTCCCTGTAAGGCCAGAGGCCCTGCAGTTCTGGCCTTCCTCTCTGCCTTGAAAGCCTTGGTGAGCCTCACCTACTCAAATCCATGAAGCTTTACAACTTATTGCCAGCCTCTGGGCACATCAGAGAATGGAGGAGTAGGTTAAATGACAGCAGGTAGCCGAGTGTGGCAGTACACACCTGTAATCCCAGCACTTGGGAGGCTGAGCCAGGAGGATTGCCTCGAGTTTGAGGCCAGCCTGAACTGATCAGCAAGACGCTGTCTCAAAAACCAAACCAAAACAACACCAGGAGGAAGCAAGAGATGAGTCTGGAATGAGGGCTCTTCCACCTTCACAGGCCTCTGTCACAGGAAGGGGAGAGCTGCCTGCTATTAGGAGAGATTTGTTGACCTTGAGAGTTCTATTGGTCAGCTCAGTGAGAGGCTTATGTGGCTCATGGTTTCAGAGATTTCAGTCCATGATTGGCTGGCTCAAGGGAAAGGAGAAAAGCTGCTCACTCCGTGATACCCAGGAGGCAGAGGGGCAAAGAGCCAGAGAGGAAGGGGGCAGGGCCCAGACTCCCAAGGCCACGCCCACATACCACACCCAACAAGTAGGCCCCGCCTCCTAAGCATCCACCTCCCCCCATAGTGCCATCAAATTCTAGCTCCTTGATGGATGAACCCAAGGGCAAAGTTAGAGCCCCATGATCTCGCTGTCTCGGCCATCCACAGACACCCTAGATGTATCCTTTACTAATTTCCAGGGTGCTTCTCAATCCAATCAAGTTGACAATTAAGATTCACTGTCATGGCTGGGGATTTAGCTCAGTGGTTCCACCACCTGCCTTGCAAGCACAAGGTCCTGAGTTCAATCCCCGGTACCAAAAACCAAAAAATTCACTGTCATGAGCCAGGGATTCAGCTCAGTGGTGCCGTTGCCTGCCTTGAAAGCACAAGGTCCTGAGTTTGATCACTGGTACCAAAAAAAAAAAGATTCACTGTCACAACAACCAAACACAGTGCATGGCCCTGGCCTGCATCCTGGTTTCAACAAACCAGCCGCACGACACATTTTGGAAAAACTGGGAAAAATTGCACATGGACTGTGAATTAGCTAGTGAGCTAGGGCTGTTGAAACTCTGGGCTGTAAAGTCATACGTTAGGGGCAGATTTTCTTCACATCTACAATTTACTTTCAAATATGTTGAAGCCCAGCATGGTGGTGCATGTCTGTAATCTCAGCACTTGGGAGGCTGAGGCAAGAGGATCACTGCAAGTTCAAGGCCAGCCTGATCTGCATAGCAAGACTCTGTCTCAAAACGAAATAACAAAAACAATAGAAACCCAAAAATATAAACCACTTTTTTTTTTTTTGGTACCGGGGATCGAACTCGGGTCCTTGTGCTTGCGCAGCAGGCAGCGAAACCACTGAGCTAAATCCCCGGCCCCATAGAAACCACTTCTGTGTGTGTTTGGTTTTCCTTGGTGCTGGAGATCCAACCCAGGACCTTACACACAGAGAGCTACACCCCCAGCCGGAGCCTACCTCTTTCCCAGCCTCCCGTTGTCCTCAGCAGAAGAGCCAGGTACTTGCAGGCCCTGCAAGCCCAGCCCCTGCCACCCCAGGCTGATTTCCAGCTGCTGCAACGCTCAATGCTTCCCCCCAGCCCCCCACAGCTCCGAGCTCTGCCCTCTGCCCTTCTGTGGCCTCTGTCCCATACCCTCCTCCCGGGTGACTTCTAGCCACTGCTGCAGAGCTGGGAGCCCAGGACTGAGGAGCTAGACCGGCCAGCACAGGGGATATCCCAGAAAGTCTGCTGACTGAACAACATGCCTGAGGGACGCTCTCACAAGGAGATGATGGTGGCAGTCGCCACAGTTTGAAACTCGTGCTTTGCTGTTTTCACCAAAGAGCATCTCTGTATCCATATCTACATGGATGGATGACCGGTGACAGGTGATCGGTGATAGGGAGGTTTAGCTTTCTCTCCGCCCTATCACAGGATCTGCATCTGTGGGTTCAGCTGACTGTAAATAAGAGACATTTGGTACCAGCCTGTAATCCCAGCACTCAGGGAAGCTGAGGCAGGAGGATCATAAGTTCAAGATCAGCCTGGGCAATTTAGAGACTTAGTGAGACTCTGTGAAAAGGGATGGAGATGAAGCTCAGTGCAAAGGGCCTGGGTTCAATCTCCATTACTGCAAATAATAATAATAATAATAATAATAATAAATTTTAAAAATTACATTGTACTGAACATGTACAGACTTTTTTCCTGTCATCTTTCCCCGAACAACATGGTACAGCACTATTTCCAGTGTTTGCCCTGTGTGGGGCAGCGTAAGTCATAGAGACAGAGGCAGATGTGTGCAGGGTCCATGTCCTTTAGATAAGGGACCTCCCACAGGTGGGTCCCCACTGAGCACCCTCAGAGTTTAGTATCCATGAAGGGGTCCTAGAACCAATGTCCATGGACACCCAGGGACAACTGCCAAGGTTTTGCTGTTGTTTTTATTTTTTTGAGATGAGGTCTAGGAGCCCAGTCTAGCCTCGAACTCTTGGAGGTCCTCCTGCCTCAACTCCAAGTTCTGGGATTACAGGCGTGCACCATTTTGTCTGGCTTTTTTTTTTTTTTCTTGGTACCAGGGATCAAACTCAGGACCTTGCGTTTTCAAGGCAGGCAGTGGAACCACTGAGCTAAATCCCCAGCCCCTGGCTGACATATTTTTAAGTGGAGAAAGTGAGTCTATGGTGAACAGTCCCAAGTCTGGGTCACATTGGGTTTCATAAACCAGGACTCACTCGAAGTCAAGGAGCTACAGCTAAAGAAATAAAGATGATGGCGATTTTGTCAGATGACTTTCTCCAGCCCTTTATCTTCTTGGTAATATTTTCCACCATCCCCACCTCCACACTGACCCTCAGACGACCTGATCAGAAGGGTGTGAGTGTGCATGCGTGTTTGTGTGCATGCACACGTGTGTATGCACACCGGTTTAACAGCTCCAACACTGCAGCGTGGCCGGTGCCCATGACTCGAGGCTCCCGAGCTTGCTGCTTCCAGAGGCCGAGGCGGGGAGCACAGGGGCAGCTGCAGGGTCCCCACAGCCCAGCTAACAGAGGCCCGGCCTTGCCTGCCGCCTGCTGGGGCCGCCTCTCCCCCCACCCCGTTCCACGCAATACTCATCACACGTTCCTCTTGCCATAGATTCACCTTTGTAACTTAAATATGTTTATTTTGGAGGAAAGTTTAAATAACCAATGTCAATGGAAAAGCACAGCCACTTTGCCACTAGCAGGGGACACAAAATGAGTGCCACTGCCCCGCTCAGTGTCCTTCCGGGCTCTCAGGCCGGGACAGGGGCTGGGAATGGTGAGCACCACACTGAGCCTTCCTCGGTGACAGAGCCGGGGCGGGGGTGGAGGAGGGAGGTTGCTCCCCCTAGGCCTGGGTGTCGCCAGCACATCCCTGCCACCCTGCTCTGGTTTCTGGTCACTGCCAACCCCCACCCCTTGCTCAGCATGTCCCTGTCCTGAACCAAATGAAGGTGGTGGCAGGGGACACCAAATGTGTTTTAGACTGGAAAGAGGTCAGAGGGCGGCTGGTCCCTGGGCAGGGCCACCTTGGAGAGGCACCAAACATGCCTCCCTCATTCATCCCGTGCCCTTTTTCCTCGTTTTTTTCAGTTTTCTGAGACAGGGTGTGTACCCTATGTACCCCAGGCTGGCCTCGAATTCAGTGATCCTCCTGCCTCAGCCTCTCAAGTGCTGGGATCCCAGGTGTGCACCACCGTGTCCCGCATGCATGCCCTGCTCAGACCCCCGCAGTGTTGGGCACCCAGGGGGCCGATCCACTGTGCCCTCAGCTGGCTGGTGTGTGCTGCCCGCTGCCCAGAGTGCCCACTTCACTGCCTGCTGCCGTCCAGGCCCCTCAAGGGTCAGCACGGAAAACACAGCTCAGCGAGACGAGGGGTCAGGGCCGAGGCCACACTGCAAGGGGGAGAGGAATGCGAGACCCCGGCCCCCAGGCGCCTGGGCCGGCCATGGCCAGGTGAGGAGGGCCAGGGTCCCTGGCAGGAGGAAGGGGCTGGCTGAGGTGTGGGCGATGGGCTGCAGACTCCGGCCCTGGACAAATCAACTCCAACTGGAAGCAAAGAAAGAGGAGGAAACCAAACGTCCTTGGAAATGCCTTTAGTGCTGGTGCGGCCCGACTCAGGACAAGGTGGCTTCCTGTGTGCCATGGCCAGGTGGGTGTGGGCCAGGGCAGGGTGGGGCGCAGGGCTCCAGTGTGGCTACTTGAGGGCATCCAGGTGGGTGCACACCTGGGCGAAGACGCTGTCCACGGAGCCTTCGGCATTGACCTGTGGGGAGACAGGCTGTTGGGTCCGGAGCAACCGCACTGGCCAGGGGCCCTGAGGCAGGGCTGATCTCCCCCAGAGAGCTGTGCCTCCCTGAGCCCAGCTGTGGGAAGCGGCAGCCTCTCACTGCACAAGTGGGGAAACCAAGGCTCGGGGCGCTGGGCTGGCCTGAGGTCACACGCGGAGGTGGGCTGAGCACCTTGCGGACAATGCCACGCTTCTCATAGAAGGCGATGACAGGCTCGGTGGCCTTGTAATAGGTGTCCAGCCGCTTCTTGATGGTCTCCTCATTGTCGTCCACGCGCCCGCTGGTCTCCCCGCGCTTCAAGAGCCGCTTTGTCATGGTCTCAGAGCCTGCGTCCACGTATAGCAGCAGCGTGGGCTGTCCAATCTGTGGGGGGCACCACGTCACAATGAACCCATTCTGCCCCCGTCATCTACCCCAGTCTTCCCACCTCTGAGGACCCTTCGAGACACCCACACGGACAGTCGATCCCTTCCCCATGCAGCCAGAGGGACCTTTCTAAAACTGACCTTGCCGGTACCTCCTCTGCTCAAACCTCTCCCATGGCTCCCCAGTGTCCTCAGGAGAAAGCCTGAGGTCCTTATCTGCATGGTCATGCCCTGCTCTACCAGCCTGCTCTGCTCTCTCCCATCTCCTTCCCACAGGAGACCTGCACTGCCCTCTCGGCCAGGAGCCCTTCCCACAGAACTGACCCCAACCCACCGAGCCTCAGTACCAGGCCCTCACCTTCAGGACTCCGCCAAGTCCCCTCCCATTCTGTCCGGAGGGCCTTCTCCGGATGCCAGCCCACTGACCTCAGGCCCCGGGACTTGCTCTTCCACCCCCTTTTATCTCCCCTCCTTGCAAGGACCTTTGCGGTTATTTATTTAGGGTCCCTGGGCCTAGCCAGGCCAGGATCCAGGCTGGAGCTGATAAGGACTTGACAGAGAGCAGGGGCTGAGTCCTGGGCTACTGAGCAACATCACTGTCACCACCGGATGACTTGGAAAGGCAAGAGCCAAGCCATAGGTGGCAGCACTTCCTTCTCCTGCGTCCCCAAGAGGTCCCCAGGCCCGGCAGAGAGCAAGGGAGGGAGGCTGACTCACGGCGGCAGGGCCATCCCTGGGGGTTGGGCCAGACTCTAGCATGACCTTCAAAGCCCTCCCTTCCCTGTCCCAACTGCCTGGGCCTGTCCCCAAGGGCCTCTGGACAGAGGTCACCAGACCCTTGAAGGTCCCCTGGCTGCTCCCTGGGGCACAGTTGAAGGACCGAGCCCTGATCCACTGGGCCCCTCAGCCCGTGAGCAGCAGCTGTGTGAAGCTGGCAGTCCCCCGGCCCTGAGGGCCCTCCGTCCCAGTAGCCACAATCCCCACCCTGACACATGTCCCTGTCTCCAGCGGGTGAGGATTCAGGGCAACACCTCAGCTGCAGACGGAGTCTCGTTTCCTCTGAGGCCCCAGGACGGAATAAAGGCTACTTCTAACCCTGGGGGGAGGCTGTGAATCCAAGGCGGCAGCTCAGCCTCCTGGGCAGGGTGGCCCTGGCTGAGGTTCCTCTTTGAGGCCTCAGTTTCCCAGTCAGAACAATAGGGATTTAGCCTGGGGAGTGGTCACTGGACACTGCTGTCCCGGGGAAGAGTCGTGGCCCAGGGCCAGCCACCTCCAGGGCTCCCTCCCTCCTTCAGCGAGGCCCTAGTGCCTCCCGGTGTCCAGAGCTGAGAAGTTCAGCTGCACAGACTCCTGGAGCCACCACAGGGCCCCGCAGTGCCCATCAGTGCCCACAACAGCCCCAGGAGGGACAGGGTCGTGACTAAGCCCATTTCTTTTCTCTTCTTTTTCTTATGTGGTTCAGGCAGGCCTTGGAGTCACTGTGCAGCCCGGGCTGGTGAGCCTCCTCGCCTGTCTCCCAAGTCCTGGGATTGCAGGTGAGCGCCACCATGCCTGGTACCAGCCCCATTTTCTCCAGCCGAGCGTCCCAGATGACCTCACACAGCTGCTGTGTGTGCATCAACACAGGGCAGCACGCCGGGGATCTAGCTCAGTGGTTCCACCGCCTGCCTCGAAAGCTCAAGGACCCGAGTTGGATCCCCGGTACCAAAAAAAGAAAAGACAGGGCAGCGCATCTGGCCTCAGGGGCCTCCTCATTCGAAGGAAGCCCAACCAGCCCCATTTCACAGACAGGGAAACTGAGGCCCAGAGCACATCAGACATTTTTTTGAGGCCTTGCACAGACACATAGGTCAAGAAATTCAGTCTGCAGCCTGGATGGGGCCTCCAGAGGGTAGGTGGGGTCCAGACTTACTCCCAGTCCACAGGGCTGCCTGGTTAGCCCACTACCACCACCCTGGCTGGCTACGCCCTCCTGGGTACTTGCGGCCCCATCAGAGCCCTCTGTACAGCCCAGAACGTGTCTAAGTGTGTGCATGCGTTATGGACCTACGGTGTGCACATGTGTACGCCCCTGCCTGTGCATCATGCACTCGCCTGTGGCCCTGTGTGGGTGCGCTCATGAGACCTGTGTATGTGTGTGTGTGCATGTGCTCAGTGAATACAGGGAGCATGCGTGTGTCTGTGTGCGTGTGTGCACCTGGTGCACCATTCTCGGAGCCATCACAAGGCCTGCTGCTGGCCTGAGGAAGGAGGCAGATGTTTTTCCTCGGCATTCAAGGCCCAGGCAGGCCGGAACCTCGGTCCCCCTCATTGCTCAGCCTCGTGCCTTACCCGCCGCTCAAACTCCTCTCCCTGCTGCACCTCCCGGGGGTAGCCATCAATCAGGAAGCCTTTGGAAGAATCCACCTTGGCTACCATGGCGTCTCGGAGCATGTCCAGCACCGTCTCCTGCGGGCAGCACAGGAGCAAAGGTCTAAGCCTCTCCTCCCAGCATCTCCCTGTGCCCGTCCTGCCTGGACACCCCCTCGGGTACACACGGGTGGCTCAAGGCTCCCTGTCCCCCACAGGTCTCCTCTGACTGGAGACCGTGGCCCTTCCCCACTCTCGGGAAGCTCACGGCCTGCAGAGGGGACTGGCAGTGACAGAGCTGGCTGAAGTTTCCCAGTGTGACGTGGGCTGCATGGGCAAAGGGGCTCCTGCAGTATGAAGTGAGGGGGTCTCACGGGCTGGGGCTGTAGCTCAGTGGTGATGTGCTTGCCTAGTATTCTTGAAGCCCTGCATTCAAATCCTCAGTACCAAAAATAGAAAGAAATAAAATACACTTCCCATGATTTTTCCGGGCGTGGTGGCACATGCCTGTAATCCCAGCACTTGGGAAGCTTAGGCAGGAGGTCTGCCATGAGTTCAAGGCCAGCCTGAATTACATAGCAAGGCCCTGTCTCGAAAAACAAAACAAAACAACAACAAAAATAAAAAAAGAAAAAGAAAAAGAAAAAGAAATTAGGGAGTCTCAGCCCAACACCAGGGAGGCAGGAGGACCTGAAGGCTGACAGATAAAGAATGTTCCAGCCAGGAAGGAACTGGCTGGTTGGAAGGGAAGAAAGGGTGGGATCCCTCAGGGTTTTGGGAGCTCCTGGAAGGGCCATGGGGAGCCATGGGGGGTCAGGGGCCACCTTTCCCACTTCCCACACTCAGAGCCACCGGCCTCCAGCCTTGCCCCACCGGGTGACTCACCAGCGGCACCAGCTGCCCCTTCTCCATGATTTCCGACAGCTTCTTGCCCCTAGCCGAGCCTGAGCTGACCTCAGTGCGCAGGAGGTCCCCAGTGGAGAGGTGGGTGTAGCCATACTTCTGCACGATCTTCTCACACTGGGTGCCCTTCCCGGAGCCAGGCCCGCCTGCAAGCACCCACCCATTCAGAAACCCCAAGGGATGGGACCCAAGGAGGGCACAAGGGCTGCTGGGCTGCGCCGGTGTCTGAGCCACTGCCTGCCAGCCCGAGACTCACCCACCACAAAGATGATCTTGGTTTTCTTTAGCTTCTCTGTGGGAGAGAAAGGGGAGCCGACCTCAGTGGCCTGTAACGCCTGGAGGCACTGAGGCGAAGACCTGGGGGTTAGAACTCAGCTCCGCCAAGGGGCTGGAGCACCACCCCCTGCAGTGCCGCCCTTCGGGGGGCATCACCTCTGGCCTGCTGGTCCCTCTCTTTGTGAGAGTCCCTAGATGAACAGCAGCCCATGGGCCCGCTCTGCTGTTTCTCCTACCCTTCCCCTCCCAGACCTGTTCCTGCCCATTCCCTGCCTGCCTTGGCACTACTACTGTGGAGCTGGCAACCACAATATACGTTGCTGTGGAGATGGTTGCCAGGGAGGAAGGGCACGTGGAACTCTTGCTTGGACAGGGAAGCAAGCTCGTGTTCCAAACTCCGCCCCTTTAGCACTCACAGCCCCATTGGGCAGAGGGAAACTGAGGCCTAGAGAGGGAGGGGTCTGCTCAAGGGATGTAGAAGCAAAACCAGAACCCAGAATTCTCTTCCTGGACTTCTGGGACCTCCCCTTTCTCTGGGCACAGAGGCCCGGGGCACATCCCACCATGCTGTGTGACGTAGGAAAGAGGTATCCACCCTCTCTGTTTTGTCCCAGGCCCTAGGAGGAAGTGGACGTGGCAGCTCATGGGGCTCCAGGGGCCCCATGAGGCCGGGAGCTGAGAGCGTATGTCAGAAAAATAACTTCTCCTTGGGTGAAGGGCACAAGCCCAGAGCTGCAGGGAGGCCACAGCCCTGTGGCAGCTGACTTTGGAGTTCAAGAGCCCACAGGGCTGGCTTCAGATGGTGGCAGTGGCCAGGCCTGCAAGGCCCCTTTAAGATCCACCCAGTCTGAGGCCCAGTGCCAGGGCCTGAACGAAGGTGCTGCCAGAAGCCTAGCCAGCCGTTCCAGCCTCTCTGCCCACCCATGTCTGCCTCTCAGGCAGGCCCAGCACATAGGAGCCAGGAAGGCCCAAGATGTTCTGGAGGCCCATCCCTCCGCAATAACAGGGAAACTGAGTCCCATGGAGGGACAGCA
The DNA here is from genome assembly GCF_053883595.1 of Heterocephalus glaber. Lineage (NCBI taxonomy): Eukaryota > Metazoa > Chordata > Mammalia > Rodentia > Bathyergidae > Heterocephalus > Heterocephalus glaber. Next base: position 7,633,784 of record NW_028258316.1, on the reverse strand, counting down.
TCTTGGCTGCTGTCACCCCTTGACCCTTGTTGGCTGTTCCTCCTTGTAGGAAGGGACAGGGACCCGCTCTGGAAATCCCTGTGTAGGAGGTGAGCCAGGCCTGGAGCCTCGGGGAAGCCTTGACACTTCTAAAATTAATCTTGACACTGGTGCACCTTGGGAGAAGCCAGAGGAGGATGCCGAGGTGTCCAGATGGCCCCCCACCCTCCCAGGGGTCCTCCTCGGGGCTCCCCCCAGTGCATGGGCACACTGAGGCCCAAGACCATGGGCAAGGAGGGGGCCCCATACCTTCCATCCTGCCAAGGTCTCGGGTCCAGGAGCTGGCTCAGGGTGCTGCAAGGCAAGGCACAGCAGGGCTGAGGGGCCTCCCGAAACTCGGCCTCCGCCAAGCCACACCCACAGGGGCAGTGTCTGCGATGGGAGTCCCAGGCCCCGACACCCAGTGTGAGGACAGAGGGCTGCTGGTGACCGAGGGAAAGTCACTTTCCTCGATGGCTTCCACTGCCTCACGGTCCTGGGGGCAGCCACCCCTTTTTGCCCCCTTCCATCCTCAGACCACGAAGGGGCCCAAGGGTGAGGACAGCAGTTGCTGAGTTGCTGCCTCTGCTTGGAACGCCCAGCCAAGAGGGCGCAGGGCCAGCGTCAGCCTGGCCACCTTGACAACAGTCCCCAGGGCCCACGGGAGGAGGCGGGAGGCAGTGGAGCTGGGCAAATCACTGTCCTCATCTGGGACAGGACCGCTCCGGACACCGGTGCACTAAGACCCAGGTGCCAGAGGTGGAGGAGTTGGCCGTTGCTGCTCACAGAGACACAACCCTTTCCAGTCTTTTCCTTTAGTACTGGGGACTGAACTCGAGACCTTTGCACTGAGCCACCTCCCCAGCCCCCTTTTCAATTTCATTTATTTATTTATTTAGAGACAGGTTCTCACTGCGTAGTTCAGGCTGGCCTGGAACTCACGAGGTAGCCCAGGCTGGCCTCGAACCCAGGACCACCTTGCCCCCCGGGGCCCCAGTAACCTCTGCAGCCCCACTGACCCCACTGCGGCCTGCCCCCCCCCGCCCTGGTCCCCACCTCAGGCTGTCACTCTTGGTTTCAGGCTGCAGGGCCCCCTACCACCCCTGACTCACTCCCAGGCCCCAGAGGCCCCCGACTTCTCTAACCCTGCATAGGCTTCCTCATCCCTGCTGCCTGTCACTCTCAGAGCAGAGGCCTCTCCCTCGAGACAACCCCATATCTGCCTCTGTGGCCCCCAAATCTCCCTCCCATCAACCTCCGGTCACAGTGGCCTTGTCCCAGGCAGTCAGCACCACACCAAGTCACTACACCACCTTTCACATATGTACCCCTCCCTAAACACAGCCTGGAGCCTCGGCATATCGACAGGGCCAGGGCAATGTGGCTCCTGCCACCCCCTGCAGCTTTATCCCTGGCCAGTGGATCCCCTGGAGCTGCCTCATTCACCATGATGGCGTCCCCCCTCTAGGCCTTTGCGGGTGTTGTGCCCAACCATTCAGCTGCCCTCCCCAGAGGCTGTTGCTTAGGCTTCAGATCCCCTGGCCTCACTGCCTCCAGAAAGCCTGCCTGGACTTCACCCTGGACTCCCACTCTGGCAAGCGCCCGTTCTGAACACTGCAGGCCCGTGTTCCCCACCTGACTGGGCCCGGCATGGCTCAGCACAGGGCCGGAGACCTCTCTCCATCTGGGGAGGGAACTGAGGCTTGGGGAGGGCAGGTAGTTCCAGGGCCCAGCTGGACTCAAACAGGTGGGACCTTCAGTGGCTTTGCTGATGGCCGTGCTGTCCAGGGGCCTGAGTTATGGCCTCAGCCCTGCTGAGTGTGCTCAAGGAGGGGGTGTGAGCTGCCAAATAAGGGGAACCGTCCCAGGCCAGGGACAGCCACAGCAAGGCCCCAAGGGGTGCCCCTCCCCACCCGGCCCCCTCTTGGTAACCTAAGTCCCTGGGTCCTTCATGCACCTGCCATTTCCTTGGGCCAAAATAACTCAGGTCCTGAGGAGGCCTAGCAGAGGCCAGGGGGCCAAGACGGAGTTGGGTTACAGGTGGAGCACCCTGGCCTTATAAGGCCCCCATGCCCGGGCCTCAGAGTCTCCCAGGGTGACAGGGTGGTCTGCTAGGTGGCCAGGGGCAGCCGAGGCCCACTCACTCTGCTGTGTGACCTTGGGCAGCCGACGTTCCCTCTTTAGCCTGGCCGGGTGCTGTTGAAGGATCCTGGGTGGGTGGCTGAGCACGAGCAGCCTCGGAATCCCACAGAGCCCTGCCTGGCAGGAGGCTGGGGCAGGGCTGGGGCTCAGCATCCCTGGGCTGAGCACGGAGTGGGGATGCTCCCACCATGGAAGTGACACAGGCTGCCCCTGCCCAAGTCCTCAGGCAGGGAGCCAGGCCACCGTAGGCCCCAGCTAAAATGAGCCAAGGGCAGGGACCTGGAGCCTCAAGAGTGCAGACTGGGACAAAGTGGTCTGGGAAGCTGGGAGGGGCTGCACGTCCACCCCCGCCCCCGCCCCCGCCCCCGCCCTTGTCCCTGTCCCCTTCCACCACCCAGAGATCAACCAAGGCACATGTAGTGAGACACAAACCCCAGAGTCCCGGGAACACCGACAGGCAAACCCCGCAACCGTAACCAGGGATACAAACACAAACATGCGCCACGCAAAGGGCGCCTGACACAGACGCACGGGGGAGGGCGCGTCCCCACTCCCCGCGGAGACGCCCCCCTCGCCCGGCGGTCGCGCACTGACCTGGTGAGGGTGCGGTGGGCGCGGGGCCAGCGCGTGCCCTGCCGTCCTCGCCCAGCCAGCAGCGGCGACTATTTATAAGGCTGTCAGCGCGCGGCATGCCGGGAGCCGCCCTGCGCAGCGGAGGGGGAGGAGGGCGGCGGGCGCAGCCGGGAGCCCGGGGACACCGCGCCAGATCCTCTTCTGCTGCACGCACATCACTCCCGGGCCACAAAGCCAAGCTCCCCGTAGGACAGCTGGGGAAACTGACGCCCAGAGAGGTGAGGCTCTTTGTTCAAGATCCCACAGCGCAGTGGTGCCAAGGTCCCCCGGCCCCTCTTCAGACGCGGTCCAGGTGTCCTGGGCCAACACCCCACCCCACACATCTTTCCTTGTTGGGTGAAACCCTGTAAATTTCTCTGGGACTGAACATCACCCAAAGACCTGCTAGTTGGGTAGGTCGTAAAGAGCCAGCCTTGAGCTGGGCATGGTGCTGCACGTCTGTCATTAATTCCAACGCTCTGGGAGGCAGAGGCAAGAGGATCACAAGTTTTTGACCCCAGCCTGGGCAATTTATTGACTTTTTGACACCCTGTCTCAAAATAAAAAATAAAAAGAACTGGAGATGTAGCTCAGTGCAAAGGCCCTGGGTTCAATCCCTAGTGTTTGGGGGGAAAAAAGCCACAAATGGGTGTGTGCAATGCACAACCTTTGGGGGAAAGCAAATTGACAATGTAAATCAAAACTTCCAGCTGGGTGTGGTGGCACACATTTATAATCCAAGCACTTGGGAGGCTGAGGCAGGACGATTACTTTGAATTCAAAGCTGGCCTTGCTTACATAGGGAGGCTTTCCAATGTGCCCTTCTACTTTTAGAAATCCTTCTGAAGAAACACATGTGGGCACAAAATTTGTACAAGAAAGTTTACTAGTGCCAGTGAAGACTGGCAGGTGGCACAGCCAGAGGTCAGGCTTGGTGACTCCTGATAGTGGAGTGGTACTGGTGGGGCAGGAGGTCCTGGACTGGCACATGCTAGTGAGAAACAGACAAAATCCCCAGTCACCCAGGCTACTCCCCTATGCATAAAAACTATTCTAGGGTTGACGATTTAGCTCAGTGGCACTGCGCCTGCCTTCCAAGCGCAAGGTCCTGAGTTTGAGGCCCTGTACCAAAACAAAAAACAAAACTACTCTAAACATGTAGGTGTGCATGTGTGTGTGAGTGTGTAAAGTCTATCTCCTGATTTTTTTTCATTTTACCTCTAGTTTTACCAATGTTAAAATCACATTGTCTTACTATGGAAACACACAGAGCATGGGGATGCAGCCTAAGATCCCAGCTACTTAGAGACTGACGCAGGAGGGTGGCAAGTGTGAGGCCAGCCTGAGCAACTTAGCAGAACTGTGTCTCGAAGTAAAATAAAAAGGGTTGGGATGTGACTCAGTGAGAGAGAGCTCACCTAGCATCTGAGAGGTGCTGGGTCTGATCCCTAGTAATACAAAAACTAAGCAAAAATGGTACCATTTTAGAGTTGGTGAAATGAAACAAAACACTGAAGGCAGATGTGCGCATGGGACTCCCCAGTTGGAGGTGAGACTTTCCCTATTTATTTATTTACTGGGTTAGTTCTACTGGAGCTCACTCCCAGACCCTCATGCATGCTAGGCAAGAGCTCTACCACGGAGCTACATCTGCAGCCCTTTTTATTTTTTATTTTGAGACAGGGTCTGCCTAAGTCCCTATATTGTCCAGGCTGGGCTTGAATTGGTGATCCTCCTGCCTTAGCCTCCTGAGTAGTTGAGATTACAGGCATGCACCACCATATATAGCTCTCCAAGCTTTTTTGATTTTCTATAAAAATTATCTACTACTTTACATATAAAATAATTTGAACAGGGAGGAACCTTGAGGATATCAGGCTAAATAAAATCAGTCAATCATAGCTGGGCATGGTGTTGCATGCCTGTGATCTCAGCATTTGGGAGGCTGAGACAGGAGGATCGCCAAGAGTTCGAGGCCAGCTTGAACTACATTTGTGGAGACCCTGTCTCAAAAAAAATCAAAACACCAGCCAGGGATTTAGCTCAGTAGTGCTGCGCCTGCCTCACAAGCACAAGGTCCTGAGTTTGATCCCCAGCACAGGGGGAAAAAAAAAATCCAAAACCCAAACCCAAAAACTGAGCCATTCATAGCCAAGCATAGGGCATGGGGGCACACGCCTGAAATCCCAGCACATGGGAGGCTAAGGCAGGAGGATTGCAAGTTCGAAAGGAGCCTAGACTACATAGCAAGACCCTGTGTTTAAAAAAAGCCAATCATGGGCTGGTTATTTAGCTCAGCGGCACTGCACCTGCCTTGCAAGAGCAAGGTCTTCAGTTTGATCCCTGGGACTAAAAAAAAAAAAAGGGCCAATCACGATGAGACAAATATTGTATAGTTACACAGACACACACGTATTAGACTCATACAGATGGAAAATAGAATGGTGGTTGCTGGGGAAAAGGGCTAAGAATAGGGGAAGGGGCGTTAGTGCTTAATACGACAGTTTTGGCTCTGCAAAATGAAAACATTCTGAAGATTTGTTGCTAGATGATGTGAAATGGTTAATATAAACTTAATGGTATATTTTAAAACCATGACTTTTAAAATAAAATAAAATTTTTTAATAGAAAAAAAATAAAGTACCTGCTTTGATTATTTTATTTGCATATACCCTGTGGACTTTCCACAAATGCTGGGATATTAAAATGTCAGGGTTTTGGAGCCAGGGATTTAGCTCAGTGGTTTCGCCACCTGCTGTGCAAGCACAAGGATCCGAGTTCGATCCCCAGTACAAAACAAATTAAAAATCTCAGGGTTTCAAATTATATATTCTGTGATTTCAAAAATATTTCAGTACATATGCTTATTTGTTGGATTTTACTGCTAGGTCCTCTTAGTTCATTGAAAAGAAAGTTTTGTGCTATTATCTAGTTCTTTCTTTTTTGTAAGAATCTTTTTTGTGTGTGACTTGTACTCTAACATTTTGGCCATTCTTTTAAGATTATGGTACACAACTAATGTATTAACTAATGTTATTGTTTAATTAGTTATGAAATTTTGCTTTTTCATAGAAGACTTTTTTTAAAAATTTGGTACTGGCAGGCGGTGGAACCACTGAGCTAAATCCCTGGCCCCTCATAGAAGACTTTTTAAAAAATATTTTATTAATATCTACTTATATTACATTGAAATAAAAATTTTAAAAGGAAAAAACAAAAATCTCAGGGTTTTAGTTCCTAGCATAACCTAAAAAAGAAAAAACAGATGGGGGAGAAAAAATATTTACAGGAAAAATCTAGAAAATTTTACTCTGGAATTTTAATAGTGACTAGAATGAGAAATACCTTCACTTTTTACCTTATATCACCTATACAATTTATAATAAAATTTCTGAAAGCATAAGCAAATAAAAATGAAAGTAATTTAAAAAAATATTTTGGTTAAAGAAAGAATTCCAAGGCTTGTCAAGAAGCACTGGGGAAGGTCGGGGGATGACTTGGGGTGGGCTCTGCTGCCCCAGGTGGCCTGGCTGGTGGCACTGGCACAGTCCCTGACTTCCACAGGAAGCGGCAGGACAGGGAGCCCCGAGAGGAGCAGTTGTCCTGGGTGCGCAGCGGGGGGAGTTGCAGGGGCGAGGGGACACCTGGCCCTGAGGGTCACCAGGGGAAGAAATGATGGAGATGCAGGTACAGGTGGCCTCAGGTGCCCGCGAGGAGGGGATTGGTCCTGGCCAGTGTATGGGAGCCAGCACAGGTGTCAGAGGGAAGAGGGCCCTGGAGCCGCGGGCTTTGGGATGCTTCAGGATGCCACTGTTGGCAGTGAGCTGTCTCCTCTGGGTCGCATGGGCGCGTGAGGGTTGGCCTCTGCCACCTGCCCCTTCCCCCATGTCCTGCACCCGAGTCTCACCTCTTGACCCTCAAATGAACTTGCCCAGGGCCCACACCCAGCAACTGAGCCCCTGTGGTGCCCTCCTACCCAGTACCAGTGGGCACAGGGACCACAAGGTCCAGGACACTCTACCCAGAAGCTGATGCCTACACTCCAGTTCCCAGAAGCTCTGTGAGGAGCTGGAAGTGTGCCCTACTTGCAGAGCACGCATGTGCACATGACAGCCCCCACCCCTCCTCTACCCGCCTTACCACCTCCGTTCCCTCCTCTGGTCAGTCCCTTCTTATCTATTAGTTTTTCTGGTTTTGAGCTGGGGTCTCTCTAAGTCACTAAATTGCCCATGCTGGGCTTGAATTTGCAATCTTTCTGCCTCAGCCTCCCAGAGTGCTGGTGTGGCAGGCACGCACCACCACACCCAGCCGTCCCACTGGAATTTGACAGGCAGGAAGGATCAAGGCCTGGCCACTCTCAGCTAACATTCTTGGCCTTTTGCCAGCCAGCGTCTTATCTCATTGCTCCCTCCCACACTGCCATGGCAGCCAGGCTGTGGGAGGGATGGATCACAGCCTTTCCTCCCACCTGACATTTCCCCCTCTCAGCCACACCTAATATGTCGAGTACTTACTAGGGACCTTGTGAAGCATGAGACAAGTGCAAGGGGCCCCTCTTGCCTCCTGTCCCTCGCAGCCCACCGTCCTGGCTGGCCTGCTGCCCAGGGCAGCTCTTTCTGTCCCCCAGCAGCCCCTGAGAGATGCCAGCAGGCTGCCTACCCTTGTCACACACAGTCACCCTTTGTTAGGTCTTGATCCCAGCCCATCTTATCTGCCAAAACAGGTTGTACTCTCCAGAGTCAGGGACCCTTGCCTGCTGCCAACCTGGAATAAAGAGCCCTTGAGCGAAGAGGCTGGCTGCACACGTCCCACTCCCCACACCCCTGCAAGGCTGCAGCGCCCCCCCCCCCCGCTTCCTCCTGCAGGTCTGGCAGGCAATGTCCCTGGCCTTCAGGGCCCAGGCCCTAGCTGACCTCTGTGCTGGACCGCCTGCCACCTTCCTCTGCCTCTCTGCTCACTGCCCTTGTCTTCTCCTTCCTTTTCTCTATAGCTGCTTTCTGTGGCCCAGACAGCCTCCTCCAACTCTGTAGGGACTCCTGGTGTGCCCCTTAGCCTGAGCTCCTCGAGGGCACTGTCTGGTCTCACTTGTCCATGAGGGAACTGGGGCTCTCAGAGGCAACTTGACTCTCCCAGGGTCGGGCTGGACCCCAGACTCATCGGCCACCTCTTGGCAGGCTTCCAGCCGGGAAGTGTAGGCACGATTCTGAGCACACTCCCAGCTGGGACATAGAGAGGGGAGACACAGGATACAGAGCTGGAGCTTAGGTGTGTTTATTCCTGTACAAATCATTACAAAACCAATTCTGGGCCTGTCACTGCCCTGTGTCACCCTAATGGGCAATGGCTTGCAGCTGGCTTCCGCTGTTGATTCCTTCCACTCCACAGTCTCCTCCCAGAAGCCCTGCCCTTCCAAGCTCTGGAAAAGTGGGGGGAAATGAACCCCACGCAGCGCCAGCTTTAGTAAAGTGCCTTCTTGAGGGGACAGAGCCCAGGTGACAGCCATCCCAAGGCCTGCTCGGGGGAGACCCCAGAAGCCCTCGACATTGCCAGACAAAGGCCACATGGGATCCCAGTGTGCTGGGATCCCCTTTCTCAGCCCCAAAGTCTCCTCCAACAGGTGGGGACCTCTTCTGCCGGAGGGTAGAAAAAGGAGGCCTGGCCCTTGCAGAGCCAAGCTAATGGCAGCTGGGCTGAGAGGCCAAGAAAACAAGCTGAGGTTTGTCCTATTCCTCTCGGTGTCCCCCAACCCTGGGGAGTTTGCACAAAAATACCCTAAGGTTCTCCAGGAGGTGGAGACGTGCACCCCAGGTCCCCCGAGCCTCTGAGCCCCTCAGCAAGGGGCAGAGGTTGGGGTTCCCATGTTGGGGTCAACAGGGTGCTGGGTGGGGGAGGCGGGAGGGTCTCAGACACCACAGTAGAACCTGATGTGGGCAGAAGGGTGCCCGGAAATGGGGAGGGCTTGGTCCAAAGTCACTCAGCCGAGACCTGGATCCCAGCCTCCTACCTGTTGGGCCTCCTCACAGCTCCACTACACCCCCCCCGATTCTCTGGCCTCACCTCCAGACAGCACCTGCCCACACTGTCTCCCTGTGATGGAGGAACTGGGGGCCCAACACCATATTCACAGCTCCTTGCGAAGGACCCCATAGTCCCAGCTGAGTAGGGAGTGATTTGGGGTCCATTCCTGGGCCTCTGAACCAAGGCCTCATGGGAAAGGACAGGTCCTTAGCCTCAGACTGACTCAGAAAGACCCCTGTACCCTGATTGACTATGCTCAGACCCTGACTCGACAAGAAAGACCTGACACCCCTGATGAACCACATAGAATCCCAAATCCCTGATTGGCCAAGAGATATCCCCAGGCACTCTGATTGGCTGGAGGATATACCCTCATCAAGCCCCTGATTGGCTGGGAGACACTCTGCCAGCCTCCATTGGTGAGAAGCTGGCTTGTGCTCGGGTGGCTGAGCCCAGAGCCACTTCTGTGTCCCTCAGGTTTCTCAGGCAGGATGACCTAGGTCCAGGAGGGGTGGGAGAAGGTGATGCCGTACAGCTGGGCCCACGACGAGAAGACTCTCTTCTCAGTGATGAAGCGGTGGTGGTTGCCCTTGCGGCTGTGTTCGTTCTGAATGTAGGTGACACACTCGTCTGGCCCCTTGGGCTCATAGTAGTGGTAGGGCATGCGTTGCAGACGGGGCCGCTGGCTGGGGCACAGCAGATGTGGGCGTCAGGGCAGGGTGGGCACCAGGGGGGACCCTTCCCTTTCAGCCCCTCACCTGCCATGGGACCTCAGTGGGGGAAATCCCTGCCCTTCCCATCTGTAAGATGGCTATAGGGCAGACTAGATTGTATCCATCCAACATTTTTGATTAATGCAGTGGAGACGTTCCCTTTCCCCAAGAGGGCAGCAGGGCAGGGTAATGGTAATAACCTCAGGCTCTAACCAGACATGGTGATGCACACCTGTCATCCTAGCACTCTGGGAGGTGGAGGCAAGAGGAGGACCAAAAGGTGGAACCCACCCTGGGTAATTTGGAGCCTTCACAAGACCCTGTCTCCAAATGAAAACTAAAACGTAGCTGGGGATAGCTCAATGCAAAGTTCCTAGGTTCAATCCCAATACTACAAAACCAAATAAAAAACCCGAAAAAACAAAAAGCCCATAGGCTCTGCAGCCTGGGCCCAGACCTTGATATTTATGAGACCTCAGGCCACTCAGAAAGCATCTGCCTCAGTGTTCTGCACCTATAAAATGGGGAGAATGATAGCAGCTATCCCTTTGGGCCGCCGTGAGGTGCAAAGTAATAAACATATGCAATCATGGGACATGATCAGCACCCAGTAAGTGTACCTGTCTGCCAGAGAGCTTGTCCTATAATTATTATTAATAAAGAAACTCTGGCTGAGCTTGGAACAATCTCAGGATCCTTGGCCTCTGCAAGGCAGTTTCAACTCCACAAAAGCAAGGTTCTTGGGGCCGGGGATTTAGCTCAGTGGTGCAAGGACCCAAGTTCAATCCCCAGTACCAAAAAAAAAAAGCAAGGTTCTCAAATCCTGCTGCCAACACCTATTTGTTTTCCCTGGAGCGCTCACCTGCAGTAGTCAGGGGGGACCATGCCATAGACGTGCACGTGGTCACACAACTCCACCGCAATCACCATGGTAAACCAGCCCGTACTCAACCACGAATGGGACTTTTCCCTGGGGGCAGAGAGGAGTCACTATGAAGGGACAAATGTGCAGGGAGCAATGGTCAGCCTGCATGGGGTTTCCAGAAACTTCCAACCCGCCCTTGGAGGCCCCAGCCCATTCCCACAGGAGTTGTGGAAGCTTGTGGGCTGGCAGTGGGCTTGTCAGGCAGAGGTGAGGGCCACAGAGCAAGTGCCTTGAAGGGAATGAGTGGGACCTGGGGATGCTGGGAATAAACTCCTGGGAACACTGGTCACAGCTGGGCAGGCTGGGAGTGACTGTGAATGCAGAGCATGCTGAAAGCAGCTTTGCCTACACTAGGAGAAAACCCCTTAGGGAACCGTAATCAGAGAAGGTCATGCTAGAGTGACCACGGCTCGGAGCAAGGCTGGAAACAGTGGCTGGTCTTCCTCTATGGCAGCCACCAGCTCTGTGTGGTTACTGAGTACCTGACGTGTGGGTAAGAGGGACCAAATATACAATGGACCCTCAAGTGATGACTGGCCTGACATATGAACAACTTGGGTTATGACAGGAATTTTAGTTTTAACTTATGGCCAGAGTTTTGACTTCTGACTTCAATGCCAGCCACATGTGCTTCCAGATGGTCTCAGATACAGATTTAACCTTTAAAAGAATTCTGGAAGGAACATGACAACATTTCCTGTGTAGGGTTAATTGGGAAATACTGGGCCAGTATCTAAGGACACTGAAACCTGCCTCTATACGGAGAGATTCTGAAGGCTGTGTAGAGGAGTCTGAGTCTTCATTAGCCAACTTGAGTTGGGAACCAGCCAGCCCTCGGGAATGAATTGAGTTCGTAAGTCAAGGGTCCACTGTACAATGGATTTCTCGGACAGTATGAAAAAGGAATATAACCTGTGTTATTTATATTTTTTATACTGATTTCATTTTAAACTGAAAATACTTTGCATATATTTGGTGGAAGGTGATTCACCAAAAAGATTTCTTTAGAAAAGACAAATCTCTAGCAAGACTGACAAAGAAAAAGAAAAATAACACAAATTACCAATATCTGAAATAAGAGAGGAAATCACCACATACCTAGTAGACATTAAAAGGATAGTAAGAAAATTCCATAAACCACCACATACATAAATTTGACAACTTAGAGAAAATGGGTCAATTCTTTAAAAGTCACAAACTACCCAAGATAAAACAGGTAGCCTGAATATCCTCTCACTATTAATGAAGTTGGAAGCCAGGCATGGTGGTGCACACTTGTAATCTCAGTACTCAGGAAGCTGAGACAGGAGGATTGCAGAAAGTGCAAGGCCAGCCTGGACTACATAGTGAGTTTAAGACCAGGCTGAAGTATATAGCAAGACCTTGTCTCAAAAAACAAAAAGACAAAAACAAAATGGAAATTACATTCATCCTTAAAGACCCTCTGGTCCTGGGAATGTAGTTTACCATGTTTGAGGCCCTGGATTCAATCCCAGCACTAAAAATACAAAACAAAACCTTCTTTGAAAAAGAACACTCTAGGGCCCGACAGTTTCACTAGCAAACTCTACCAAACATGTAAAAAGAAATAACACCAATTCTACACAGTCTCTTCCCAAAAATAAAAGAAGGAACATTGCTTAACTCATTTTCCGAGGCCAACATGATCCTGAGTGCTTGCCTAGGATGCAGAAGGCCTGGGTTCAGTACCAGCACCACAAAAACAAAACCCTACAGACCAATGTATGTCTTATGAACACATATACAAACATCTCAACAAAATATTAACAAATTATATCCAGCAATATACACCACAAGCAAGTAAAGTTTATTCCAGAAATCCAAGGCTGATTCAAAAATCAACCAATATAATGCACTTGTTAGTAACCTTAAGAAAAATTACATTAATCATATCAATTGCTACAGAAAAAAATTATAAAATTTAATACCCAGTAGTGGTAAAAACTCTCAGCAAACTAGTAAGAGACCTTCCTCAACCTGATAAACAACAGCTACCAAAAACCCTACAGGTAATAGCAGATTTAATGAGGAAAAACTGAAATTTTAAAAAAAATTTAAAAAGGAGAAATTGAACATTTTCTCCCTAAGACTAAGACAAGATAAGGGGTCTACTTTCACCACTTGTAACTCAATTAACATTGTATTGGAAATCCTAGCCAGTCCAACAAGGCAAGAGAAAAGAAAATAAAGGCACAAATTGAAAAGAAAAAAATAAAACTATCCTTATTTGCATAAAATATAATTATCTGCATAGAAAATCCCAAAGAATCTACAAAAAAAAAATCTGCTAGAACCAACAAGTGAGTTTAGCAGTTAGAAGGCCAACACAAACACCAATCGTATTTCTACACACTAACAACAAAGAACTGAGAAGCCTCCAACATTAAAAAAAACATCTTTTAAGGGCCTGGATTTAGCTCAATGGCCCTGCACCTGCCTTGCAAGCACAAGGTCCTGAGTTCGATCCCCAGTACCAAAACAAAACAAAAAAATCTTTTAAGCAACTCCAAAATTTTTAAATATTTAGGTACAAATGTAACAAAACACAGACTGGAGCTATATGTTAAACATATTGGGTTAAATAAAATATATTAAAATTAAGTGTACCTGGTTTGGGTTCTTTCTTTTTTACTTTTTTAATGTGGCTGCTGTGAATTTTTAAATTACCTATGTGGGTCACATTATATTTATGGAAGGCGATAATCTAGGTTTTCTAGGGAGAGTAGTCAGAGAAAAGCATGCTGGGAATGAGGTATCCTGAGACTACAGCATGCTAGGAACAATGTGTGCTTAAAACAAGGCATGCTTGGAATAATTTTTGCCTTAGGAGCTCTCGTAGAAAGATGCTAGGAGCGGCTATGTAACCTTAGAGTAGAGCATGCTGGGATACTTTTCCCTCAGACCAAGGCATGCTGGGAGGAAGCTCTGGAGATGAGGCCATGCAGAACCCAATGGAGATGACCCTGTTAAGAGCAGGACTGGAGAACTCGCCTGGGAAACCTGCCCAGGGCGTGGCAAGAACCACCCACTTGGAGCAGCGCATGCGGGGAGCAACAGGCCCTGTGGGCGGGCCATGGCGAGTGCGCAGGCGGGAGGCTGGTACCTGTCCTTTCCCGTCTCACCCCGGAAGAGGTCGTCGAACTGTTGCATGCGGGCGGGAGAGACGGCGTAGGCCTCCATGTTGGGGAACGCCAGGCCTGCCCGCTGGATGACGCGCAACAGGCTGCCCTGCGGCTTCTGCATCTTGCTCGGGGGACCCCAGAAGATGAACACGGTTTCGGGGGTCCGGTTGACAAACTCCTGGGGCCTCCGCAGCACCCGGAACACACTGGAGTGGGCCACCACGCGGAAGGTGGTTTTGTTGCCCACATCGGCCGAGTAGCCCGTGGTGGGCGCGTCGTTCATGCGGATCGTGCACTCTGCCCGCTCAATCTCAGGGCCCAGTTTGGTGCCCAGCAGATGGCTGGAGCTGGTGACAATCACACACTGGTGGCACCGGGAGGGTAGCGTCTGGGGGGCAGGAGGACAAGACAGCTCAACACTATCACAGCCACTCTGAGTCCAGTCTTGTGTGCCCTGTACAACCGGGCCACTAGCAGCCACAAATCAGTCCGCCCGTTGTAAGGCTAGTGAAAGGAAGGCCACCTTCTACAAGTATTTCTAACAGGCAGATTAATGGCCAGGTACTGAGGACAGAGGGACACCCAGCTTCTGCTCTCAAGAATCTTACAGCCGGCCAGAAGCGGTGGCGCACACCTGTAATCTGAGCATTCAGGAAGCGGAGGCAGGAGGATCACCAGGAATTCTAGGCCAGGCTGGGTTCAAAGCCAGCCTTAAACTCAGTGAGACTGTGTCTCAAAAAACCAAAAGAAGGGGCTGGGGAATGTAGCTCAGCGCCTGACTGGCAAGCCCAAGGTCCTGAGTTTGATGTTTGATCCCCGACAACAAAAAAACCAAAAACTTACAGTCAGGCCAGCCATCTTGGTGCATGTCTGTAATCTCAGCATTAGGGAAGCCTGAGGCAGGAGGATTAGAAGTTTGAGCCCAACCTGGGCAACTTAGTGACTTAATGAGACCCCATCTCAAAAAATAAAAAAGGGCTGAGGATATAGCTCAATGCAAAGACCATGGGTTCAATCCCCAGTATCATTAAAAAAAAAAATAGAATCTTCAGTTGGGGAGCCATACAGTGAACATAAGTAATACATGCTAGGGAAAAAAAGACAAGACAAAACAAAACAGGGTCAAAGCAACTGGAACAGGAACACAGGCTTCTTTAGAAAGGTCATCAGAGAGGCCTCTCTGAGTGGACATGGGAAGGATGAGAAAGGCCTCACCCGGAAAGTAATCAGGTCAGGAGGAACCAGAAGCACAAAGATAGGTAGAAATAAAGGTGGAGCTGAGAACCAGAAGCCAGCAGCGGGGATCGGGGAATTAATAATAGGAAGGACAGAGCCAGGGCTCTCGCTGGATGTGGAAAGGCCCTGGGAAAATTTAAGGAGGATCATTGAGTGGGGAGAGCGGCACTGTGGTTGAACTCCAGAAATACAGCCTGAATGTCATGGCGTGGATAAGCAAAGAAGTCCACAGGAATGACCTGACCATCATCAGGAAGCCACAAACAACTTTTGAGCAAGCTACCCCTTGGCAGGGGTTAGGGAAGTCCTCTGGCTCCACCTCTCCCATGCTGTGTGGCCTTGGACAAGTGGCTTCCCCTTTCTGAGCCTTGGTTACCCCATCTCTTCACGGGAGGCAGTAATGCTGGCCTGCCAGGATTCACCTGAGGATCGCTGGTTATCAGCACATAGCAGGCACCTGCTGGAGGGCAGCTATCATTACTGCTTCAGAGTTGTCCAGCACCCTAGTGTCCTGTTCCCAGACCCCCATGGACTCCCTAGAGATCCGTGGAAGTCAGAGATACACGTCCAAGGGAGTTCTGACTCCGGAGATGGTGGGGCCTGGAGAGACCTGAGGACCAGGGAGTGGCTGGGCACTTATCCAAGGTCACAGCGAGCAAGAGGCCTTGACTCCTGGGGTTCACCCTTTCCTTTCTCGTGTGTTGTTTTGTTGAGACAGGGTCTCACTGAGTAGTTGAGGCTGACCTTGAACTCACTATGTAGCCCAGGCTGGCCTAGAACTCATGGTGATCCACCTACCTCAGCCTCCTGAGTGCTGGGATTGCAGACACAGGGAGGGTGTAGAGGGAATAAGAGGAGGAGGAGAAGGAAGCAGTACTGGTGGGCAATAGGGGGGATCAGCCACCAGCGGCTCCCTGGGGCCCCCCAAGGTGTCTGTGCTACCTTGTTCCCCAGGATGGGGACGAAGCCATCGGTGAGGCTCCACTTCTTGAGGTTGGGCCGGTACCCTCGGCCCCGAAGGGAGCCGTAATGGAAGACCTCATTGGCACTGTTGGAGCTGTAGAGGATGAGGATGGTGATGAGGGCAAAGAGGATCACGAACACTGCTGACCGCTGCTCCTGGAGAGGGGGGAGTCTGTGAGGGTCCAGGCACCCGCCGGGCTCCACCGTGCCCATGCCTCTTGCTGCACGCTCCACACCAGCCCTCTGGGATCCCCAGCACAGTACTGACCACGGTGTGCTCACACTGCCAGCCCTCCAATCCCAGCAGGAGCTCTGAGGACTGGGACTGGGCCAGCCTTGCACCCCAGATCCCAGGGGTACACATGCCTGTAATCCCAACACTCAGGAGGCTGAGGCAGGAGGATTGCCCCAAGTTCGAGACCAGTCTGGGTTACATAGTGACTTCAAGGCCAGCCTGGACTACATAGCAAGACTCTGTCTCAAAGAACCAAAAGCCAGAAAATTAAAACAACAAAAAAGAGGGTTCCAGGGAGGGACTGCCTGACCAGATTGGAAGCATGTGTCAGGATTCCCTCCAGCTACAGCTAAAAAGCTACCCAGAGACATTCGAGATGCCTAGGTGAGGGGCCAGGTCTTCCTGGTAAGTTATCAGCAAACAGTTGGTCCTCTGCACCTGCCAGGGCCTTCCCACTCAGCTACATCCCCATCCATTTTTATTTATTTATTTTTTATTTTGAGACAGGGTCTCACTAAGTTTCCCTGGCTGGCTTGAACTTGCAGTCCTCCTGGCTCAGCCTCCCAGAGTGCTGGGATTACAGGCCATACCTGCAGGTTCCGTATTCAGGATTCAAAAAACCATGGGCCAATAAAGTAGGCACAACCTGCAATGGTTGTATCTCTACTGAACATGCATAGGCCTTTTTCCCTGTCATTATTCCCTAGATAAAACAGTCCCAAAGCTATTTACATAGCATTGACCTTGTATTAGGTACATAAGTAATCTAGAAGCTGGGTGTCATGGCGCAGGCCTGTAATCCCAGCTATTCAGGGGCTGAGGCAGGAAGATTTCAAGGGTAAGCCCACCCTGGATAATTTAGTGAGACTGTTTTTCAAAATTAAAAATAAAAAGGGCTGGGATGTAGCCCAGTGGCAGAGTCCTTGCCTAGTGTGTGCCAGACCCTGGGTTCAATCCCAGTAACACACAAAGGAAAGAAAAAAGAGAAGAAAAAAAGAAAGTGGTAATGAAAGGGGGAAAAAGTAATCTAAAGGTGACAATCCCCTGCAGATACCAAGGGAGGACTGCACTGTCTCTCAGCCCCAAGCTCACCTATTTTGCCCGCTTGGTGAAAGTTAATCTGGGCCCTTTAAATATCTGCCCTCGCCAGGCAGCTGCACATTCAGCTTTGTCGGTAGAGGGCGCTGAAGAGACAGCATAGCAGTAAAAGCCTTAGGGTGTGGGCTGCAGTGGATGTGCTTGAAGGCCCTGCAGCTCCCGGGGCTTCTCCAGCACAGACTAGCTGCGCTCACAGCCTCCAGCTCCTGCAGCAGTCAACTGCCCATAGCACCCAGAGGCCCGCACCTTCCCCTCCCCAGGGCCAGAGATTTAGCTCAGTGGTTCTGTCACTTGTCTCAAAAGTGCAAGGACCTGAGTTCGATCCCCGGTACCAAAAAAAAAAAAAAAGTTTAGAAGTCAAAAGTGTGGTGGTGCACAGCTGTAATCCCAGCACTCTGGGAGCCAAAGGAAGATAGCCACAAGCTCAAGCCCAGCCTGGACAACCTAGTGACTTAGTGAGACGCTGTCTCAAAGTGAAAAGAAAAAATAAAAAGGGCTGGGAATATAGCTCAGTGCAAAGCCCCTGGGTTCAACACCCAGAACCAGGGCTGGGGATTTAGCTCAATGGCACCTCGCCTGCCTCTGAAGCACAAGATCCTGAGTTTGATCACCAGTACCACAAAAAAGGAAAGAAAATCAATACCCAGTAGTGGGGCGGGGGATTTAGCTCAGTGGCATTGTGCCTGCCTCACAAGATCCTGAGTTTGATCCCCGGTACAAACAAAACAAAACAAAGAAACCATTACCACAACGTAACAATAACGGTAATAATAATAATAAGTCAAACAAATGATCATAAGTCAGGGACTGTCTATATTCCTTCGAGTTTCAAGGCCCAGTTTCTGTTGAGAATTCTTGGCATGAAACTTCCTGTTTAACATACCGCATAGTCTCTCCCGACACTCAGACTGATACAACCCCCAACCCCACCTCCAGACCTCAGCCATAACGGATCCCAGGTAAGCGGTGCGCAGGGCCAGGCACGGAGCGGGGCTTCAGGAAAGCAGCAATGAGTGACTGAGGGACTGAAGGGGACGCTGACTTCTTGGGGTGACTGGAACATTGCATCATCTCTGACTCTGACCACCTCCGCCCCGCACCCCATCTCCTGCACACGCTGCAGTCAGGCCTAGGGTGACAGAGGACACCGGGGCCCAGAGAGAGGTGGGAGCCCTCAGTGGCCAAAGAAGGCTCAACCTGGGCTTTGGCTGCTCCTCAGGGAAGACAGAGGCAGGGTGGCCGGGCCACATGCAGGTCCCAAGGAGCCCATTTCCCAGAGGGGAATAAGAAAGGCAGGGCACTTACTTTGCTGCTACTCATCTCTCGCCGGCGTCTCCTGAGAGGGAGGGGCCAGCGTCCTGCAAGTGGCCCAGGGGACAGGGATGCAGGGTCACACCTGGAAACCACCAGAAAGGGTTATAACCTCGTGGCCTCCCTCCTGTGGGTCCAGTTAGTCAAAGGCTCCGGATCTGTACCCTGTCAGCTCTTCTGCCCACCCTGAACTTTAAGGCTCAGGGTCATATCCACTCTACAGATAGAGACAGCCTGGTGACAGCATGCCCTGCTGTAAACCTTTGGCCCTGAGGCCACAGAATCAAGCAGCATTCCTGACAGGCCCCCAAGCTTCTCTGCTGTCCTTCTCCCCTTTCCGGGTTACACACCTCTGTCTGGAATGCCCTCCTTCCCACACCTGCCTGACTCCCATTCATCCTCCACGTCTAGGGTGGGCCAGGAACTTCCGGGGTCCTTTATCCGCTCAGGCCAGAGCCCTCTGTGGGCAGCGCCCCTCACTGACCTCACTGGGTCCCCACAGCCACGGAGGCTGAGCAAATCCACCCCTCAACAAGTAAGTGGGGAGTCAAGGGCACAGGCCAGCGTCTGAGGGGGGCAGTCCTGGCCTCGGCCCACTTCACAGAGCCTCCTCCCTGACTTTCCCTCCCCACCTGTAACAGGCAGGAGCACTTGCGTCCAGCCGGCCTCCAGCAGGCACAGGCCGGAGGGCAGAAAGGGCCGGCGAGCACCGGGAGAAACTGGGGCGGGGGTCCCAGCCGGTCCCCTCCTCCCGGGGCCGCCTGGCTCCGGCCACTGTCTCCGCCCCCTTGACCCGGCGGCTGTTTACTCCTACACCCGCGCCGGGAATAGCGGACGACCTCGGGCCAGAGCCGGGCACACACACGCCCCGCCCCGATTGGCCAGCCCTGGCCCCGCCCCTCCCGCGGCGCCCCCCTCTCCCCGCCAGGGTTCAGGTGTCTCCAGGGGCGGCCCCTCACAGCCAGTCGGGGAGACCCCGGGCTCCCATCCGTCCCCGCCGCACAGAACGGGAAACTGAGGCTCGGGGGACGCGGGAGCGGCTTGTCCTGGCACTCAGACCGACAGAGCGTAGACAGGAGGCAGAGTCCCGCGGTGGCCCCGCTCCACACTAGAGCCCATACCCCCAGCCGAGCCCCCCGTCCCGCCACAGTCCTGCTCGGGAAAGCCACGTCCGTGCAGCACGCCAGGTCCCACGCGAACCTCGGTTCCACCACTTACTGGCTGGGGGGCCTCGAGCAAGCCATGTGACCTCTCTGAGCCTCAGTTTCCTCATCTGCGAAACGGGAACAATGAGAGGAGGTAACTCGGAGGGTCGTGGAGGGTTTCGAGCAGATGTGGCCTAGGGTGCCAGGGCAGGAAAGTGCTCCACGGGCCGCGGGCGGCGCCCCTTCCCGTGGTCACGCTGTCCAGACCGGGCGGCTTCCTCCACTCTGAACCCCAGCCCTGCGGCCTCCTCCACTCTGAACCCCAGCCCTGCGGCTCTTTCCTAACCGGAGGACGTAACGGAGCCACGCACGCCAAGCATCGCCCACTGCCTGAGTTCCCCGGTGATGCCCGGCAGCCCCGACCCCCGTTTCCCAGAGGAGACTGAGGTCTAGGGAGGTCCGTGCCCGGCGGGCTGGGGAGCCTGTGACGGGCTTCGGAAGGGCTGAGCCTCCAGGGCCTCCCGGGACCCCCTCAGCGGACCGGACAGGGAGCCCAGGGAGAGGCCTGCGGGTGGAGGCTGCTCAGGCCGGGGAGCCCAGCCCCGCCGGGGCGGACGTGCCGGGGCTGGGGTGGGGGCGCGGGGTCCGCTCTCCCTGCACCCTGAGTCCTCCCGCGGGGTCGCGACGCCCCCACGGGCCACGTGGGAGTAGGGCTCCGGGAGGAGGCGGAGGGCTCCGTCTTCCCAGGGATGGGGTGCCGAGCCACACCTGCGCCCCTCCGCGCGGAACCCCAACTCGGGGGATCCGCGCCCGCACCCCAGCAGGGTGGAGAGAGGCGGCGCTGCGGCGGGTGCGGAGTCCTCGCCGGGGGTCGGCAGCGGGGGGGCTCGGTGAACCCCGCGATTGCTCGCAGGCGCGCACCGGGGCCCCGGGGTGCTGGGGCCGGAGGTGGGTCCGGGGGAGCCCCGAGCCCGGCTCGCCCCCCCCCGGCTCGCGCCCCCCAGCCCGGGCAGCTCCCCCGCCCGCCCTGCGCGGCGCCTCTCACCTCCGCCGGGGAGCGCCCGGCCCCCCGCGGCCCCGGGCCCCTCACAGGGCGCCGGGACCGGAGCCGGGGTCGCGCCGCTCGGCCCAGGCCGCCGCAGCCCCGCCGGCGGGTCCTAGCGCCGCCGCTCACCGCCTGGCCGGGGCCTGCGAGGAGGGCGGAGCCTCCAACGCCAGTGGCTCCGCCCCATGGGGGGACGGACCGCGAGGGGGAAGGGGTGGGAGACCCTGGTCTCCGGCAGCGGAGCGCATCCGCCAGGCCTCTGGACAGCCCGCAGTGACAACGGAGCAGACCACTGTCTTGGGGGGCCTGTGGCGTGAATCTGGCCCAACTCTCTAAGAGAGACTGAGACCCCAGGTGGGGAAACAGTCCGAGAGAGCGCTGGGCTTGGACACAGTCGAGCAGGTTTCTCCTTGGGCTCGGGGTTCCAGCTCCCTGAACAGGGGTCACCTGGGCAGTGTCCGAGTTCAAGACTCCTCTGCCATCTGCAACTGCCCATCCTCCCTCCTCCTGTACTGGGACTGAACCGGACCTTTGAGCTGAGCTACACCGCAGTCGTTTTTTAAAATACTGAATACTGAGACAGGGTCTCACTAAGTTGCCCAGGCTGGGCTTGAATTTGAGATCCTCCTGACACAGTCTCCCGAAGTGCTGGGATTTTCAGGTGTGTGCCAGCCATACTTGGTTAACTGCACAACCTTGATACAGTGGACCCTTGACTTAGGCACTCAATTTGTTGAGGGCTGGTTGTAACTCAGGTTGGTCAGTTGAAGGCTCAGGCTCCTCTACACAGCCTTCAAGTCTCTCTCCTGTACATAGGCAGATGTCAGTGTCCTTAGAGAGACATTGGCCCAGGATTTCTCAATGAACCCCACACAGGAAAGGATGTTGTCATGTTGCCTCCTGAACTCTTTAAGAGTTAAATCTGTATCTGAGACCATCTGGAAGCACACGAGGCTGGCATTTGGTTCATAATTTAATACTTTGGTGGTAAGTTAAAACTAAAATTCCAGTCATAACCCAGGTTGTTCGTATGTCAGGCCAGTCATCACTTGAGGGGCCACTGTACATTACTTCCTTTTCCTTCTAGAATATAGAGACAATAAGGAGTTAAAATGTTATTTCTTTTAATTACCAGGGTACTCATTACATCATTTTATGTGCCTTTGAAAAATAACAACTAAAAAAAAAAGAAAAATAACAACTTAAGTGGCCATTGTTAGACCGGGAAGCCACTGGCAAGCTCTTAAAATGAAGTAGGCAGGTCGATATGGTAGGCAGGACATTTACAGGATACTTAAAGCAAGTTTATAGAACTGCATCTTGTGTAACTACCTTGGAAAATGAAACTGTAAAAATTTCCATTCCAGATCTGGGTACATAGACCCTGGAGAAATCCTTGTAAATATACATGTCCAAGTCTTTAGCAGCCCTGCTTGAAATAATACAGATGTGGAAATGGGCCAAGTAGCTCTCAACAGAAGGGATTTTTTTTTTTTACACGATGGCCCATTCACACTGGGGAAAATTATATAGTAAGGGAAATGAATGAGCCGCCCTCACAGGATGGACCTTAGAGACATGGCAGTGGACAGTGTGGGCAGACGAAGGAGACTATACAATACAGTGTGGCCGCAGCACAGCAGGCGGTACCCCACTTCTCAAGAGACAGCTTTCATCTGTAACAGTGATTAAAGTATGAAACTGGGTGTGGTGACACCAGCTTGTAATCCCAGCACTCAGGAGGCTGAAGCAGGATGATTGCTGTGAATTCTAGGCCAGCCTGAACTAATAGTGGGACCTTATCTCAAAAACCCAAATAAATTTAAAAAAATAGTTTTAAAAGCCAAGTGAAGGAGGCTGTTCTGTACCACTAGCTGCATCCCCAGCCTTGCTCACTTTGTTTTTTACTTTCGTTTTGTTTTTGAGACAGTCTCGCTATGTAGTCTAGCCTGGCCTCAAACTCGAAGTGATCCTTCTGTCTCAGCCTCCCAACACCACATCTGGCTTTTCTTTAATACAGTCACTTATGCATAGCAAGTAACCGTATGTGTAAATGCACATGTAGATGTTAGGACAAAGCCACAGGGACTACTGGCTACAGTGTCCTTGCAGGGGGTAGGTGGGGTGGGAGGGCTGGGGCTACCTTTACTTTGTAAATTTTTATTAGGTTTCTTTTTTTTTTTGCACCAGGGATCGAACTCAGGACCTTGTGGTTGCCAGGTATAAACTTTTAAAAGCTTTATAAACTTCTAGGATGTTTGCATTGTACTCCTTTGGTAAGTTAGTAACATTCTGTTTTTAATTAAAACAAACGTCAGTGACAGGGCTGTGGGGCAAGGTCCATTGTTGGAGCTGTAAAAGCATCTGCCATCAGGAAGGGGCATGGCAAACCCCAGGAGTAGACACGCGCTTCCTGCCTGCCCAGTGTCCTGGATCACCACTTCCTGAGCCTCAGCCCAGTCCTATCCAGGTGCTCATGGCCACACTGCCCTGCTGCAGAATGGAAAACCATGGGGGGCTGGAAGTCGGGGGGTGGGGGGCTGATGACCCTGACCCAGGGGTCCAGGTGAGAGGCTGCACCAAAGGTAGAAGCATCCTGTCTCCAGCCCTTCTCCCCAACCCAAGCCGTGGAACCCCAAAAGTGAGAGGGGGTGCCTCAGCCCAGCCTCGGGACCACAGCGGGACCTGAGTTCCCCCCTCAGGCCTGTGATGTTCCTGGGCCCAGGCCTACTGCAGGAGGCTCTGCTCAGCCCTGGCTTCCCTTGGGGGCCCTGGGAACAGGATCCTCCCCCACAAGTGAGGACGGGGAGCTCCAGGTTGGCTGCCCACTTCTGCACCAACACCTTGCAGACATACCCCACAGAATCCATAAAATAACCCTTGCCAAGGGTAACCACTCTTACCCCAACGTTCCAGGGGAAACTGAGGCTCCGAACACACAGGTGGCAGGGCGAGGATTAATACCCCAAGCCTGGGAATGCTGGGCCAGGCCCCAGGGGACACTGGGGGATGGGGGCCGTGGCAGCTCTGGTTGTCCTCGCTGACCTGTCCAACACCGGTCCTCCCCTCAGGCCCCACACCATGCCCTGGAGGAGCCCGCACTGCTTCAGCCCTTCCTGCCTCAGGAGCGGGGGTGCTGCATGTGACCCCCCACACCCACTTTCTGCCCCTTAGCAAACGTGTGTGGAGCATGCATTGGTGCTGCGGCTGGAACCCGGGGCCCTGTGCATGCTAGGCAAGTGCTCTACCACGGGGCTACACCCTGGCCCCTTAGCAAACTTCTTTGTGCTCTTGGTGATTTCCCCCTTCCACGGGGTTCCAGAAAGAGCCCTGAGAAAGCCAGTCTACCACCCAGCTCCCAATCTGAGGCCAAAGCCAAGGCCGGGGAGGGGGGGGCGCTGCACACAGCTGGCCCAAGGCTCCTCCTGGGGCCTCACAGAGCCTGGCTAGGAAACAGGCCTGGGGACTCTGGTGCCCAGAAGGAGCCCACAGGAGGGGCATCTGGGGAAGTGAGACGGGGCCCGGGCACCAAGTGGCCCCACAAACACTGCTCCCAAACCTCATGGTGGTTCTTCCCCAACAGAGGCACAGTCACATCCACAGCGGCAGCCCTGGGCCGGAGCTCAGCACAGCCAGGACGCCTGGCAGCCTGGCCCTGCATAGATGTGTAGATGAGGCCGCCACTCTGAACACGGAGCCTCTGGGACTCTGGGCTCAGGTGGACCTCAAGGGTCCATGGAGGGGTAAAGGACCAGGATGTGGGCAGGAAAGCAGGCCCGGAGAGGCTGCACTCCTCCTCCTCCAGGATGTAGGGTGACTCCGACCCACCACTTACCTTCCCGCAGCCTCAAAGTGGGGAGGGGATCTGCAGCTTCACCGCTGGACCCCTAGGCAGACCCCAAAGCAGCTGGCAGACCTGCCAGGGTGCATCTTTGTGTGCCCAGAGGAAGTGGCTGGCAGGTCCCTCCTTGTAGGTTGCCACCCCAGAAAGACAAGTATTTGTGCCAGCCCAGCAGTAAACACTGCACCCCGGGGCAGGGCCAGGACAGAGGAGCCTCTGTACGCTGGGTCCAAGGGCTGGGCCAGCATTTGCTGGAGGATGGAGGAGGAAGTGCCCACCTCCAGGGAGGGGGATTCAAATCTATCAGGACTGCAGTTTCCTGGCCTTGCACACCTACGGGAGACCGTGAGCAGGGAGACTTGGAGCAGAGAGCCTGCTGCCCACCACCACGGCAGGGGCGCGCCGGCTAAAGAGGATGATCCCATCTAAAATGATGGCTCCTACACACCAAATGCCAACCATGCAGCCGGACATGGCCGACAATCCCACCACTCAGGAGGCTGAGGCAGGAGGATCGCTCCAAGTTCGGGCCCAGGCTGGGTTCTGGCATCACCCTGCTCCCCCCACTCCAGGTTCTCCTGCCTCCTGGGCCCCCCTGGCACTGGCCCAAGGGCAGTGCTTTGGGCCAGTGCCAGGAGTCTCCTGAGAAGGCAGGGCAGGAGGGAGTGCCCCCAGGTCACCCAGAGCCCTCAGCATGACTGGCCATGTCATTCTCGAGGTCTTGTTCCTGGGGGGGAGTGGGGGGGTGGAGATGAAGCATTTCAAGTTGGTGACAGCAGAGCCTGAAGCTAAACCCAAGGCTCGGGTCATACATGAGGCCCAGACAAGGCTGAGACCTAGAAGGTCATGCTCTGACGTTAGTCTCCCAGTGAGGGAGGGAAGGGATGGACTCCTCCTGGGGGCTCTTCCTCCTTGGTGCAGGCTGAGGCCTTCGGCGCAGCTCTCAGGTCTGATTCCTCCTGACTCAGCCTCCCATGACTGAGGCCACACTGGTGGTTGGATGGTGGGTCTGCTCTTCCCATTTCACAGGTGAGGAAAATGGAGCTCAGAGATGGGAGAGCTCTGGCCTGAGGTCTGGGCCACAGCCAGGGCCAGCATAGGCCTCACTTCCGGGCCAGCAATGTCCTCACAGAGTTGCCCTCTGCCTTCCTCTCTATAAAGTGACCAACCTCGAGATTAATAGAGAATTTAACTGCCAAGTTCTTTGGAATTTGACCCCTGGGCCAGGAAGGCGATGCGGGGTGGGGGAATTTCCTCCCTTCCCACCCCATTCTACTAGGCCCTGACTCCGTTCCTGTGGGGTCCAGGGCAGGGGTCCCTAGAAGCATCCAACTCGGTCCTATCTCCTGGGGCAGCAGCCGTGGGGCTGGCAGGAAGGCTTCGGGGCAGAGGGGTGCATGTGCACCGGAGGTAGGCTGGGAAGGGCCACAGGGCTCGGCCAGCCCTCTGGTCAATATGTTACGGGACTGTCCCACAAAGGAAGCCCCAGTACCCGCCTCGGACACACAACCACTCCAGACAGTGTCCAGAAAACGCTTTTACCCGTACGCTCCGGAGACTGCCGTGGTGCCCACGCTCTGAGGCCCCCCAGCCCCACAAACCCCAGGATCCTGGCTACGCTGGCCAGAGCCCCTGCCTGAAAAGTTGGCACCAGAGACAGCTGGAATGGGTAGGGGGTGGACAGGGACTGGCACAGGTTATGATGCTGGTGTGTGGGGCCACTGGCCCCAGGGGCAAAGGCCACTTGAGAGACCTGGTGGTGGGTGGGCTGAACCCCCAAATCAAGACATGATTTCTCAGGGAGTTGGAGTGGAGAAGAAGCCCCTCCAGTCCTCCTCAACGCATAAGGCTGGAGATGGCTCCGGGTGTCCCCAGGGTGGGGCAGGAAGGAGCCCGAGGTCCACCCGGCATGTGGCAGGAGGCAGAGCCATAAATTAAATGCTCTTGGTGGAGTGTGGTGGCCTGGGATGAGATGCAGGCCAGGTGGAAGTCTGGTGGCTGGCAGGTGTCAGACGGCGGCTACTCGGCCCTCCAGGATGGGTGGGCGAACACGATTGGCCTCTTCTTGGCCCAGCGCGAGAACACGGCCTTCTCTGTGATGAAGCGATGGGCACTCCGAGGCGCCCGCTCATGGGCCAGGTACATCTGGCACTCGTCCAACCGGCCCTTCTCGAAGTAGTGGTAAGGCACTGAGGGGTGGCTCCGCTCCCTGCAGGGTGGGGACATGGCCAGTGGGACACTGTCATCTCCCCCCCCACCACTCCCTGGGTGCCCATGTGGACCCCGCCTGGTCTTGGGCAGCTGGGCCCTGTCTCCCCATGCACAGAGGCAGCCAGCCCTGCGTGCCCCACTTGCTGCCCAGGGTCCCTAGCAGGCCACAGGCCACCAGTCTGGCCAGGGCTGGGTGCTGTGAAACAAGTTCCAAAGTGAAGAGCCCTGAATATTGGTGCCTCTGCCCCAGGGTTACAGTAACACTGAAGTATAATAATGTAACAGCGTTGCAAAATATCCTCTCTTGCCTGAACTGGATGTTAGGATGCTCAAACAGTAACAAAAGTAAAAAGTTATTTCTACTCTGTCAGGATACATGTTGAATATCTACACATCCCCCTGATACGTGGGAGGGACTTTCCTAGATTGTTCTCTCTAACTGGTTCAACAACCTTCTCAGAAAGGTCCCAAGGTGCAATTTTTTCCCCCCAGAGCTGGGGATGGAAATGAGGAACTAGGGCCTCTAGCTACACCCCCAGCCCAAAAAGCTCAATTTGTGTGTATGTGTGTGTGTCACTGAGGCTTGAACCCAGGGCTTTCACACTGAGCTACAGTCCCAGATTTTTTTTTTTTTTTTTGTGGTACCAGGGATCGAACTCAGGACCTTGCACTTGCGAGGCAGATTTGGTGCCACTGAACTAAATCCCTGGCATCCCTAGCTCTTTTTATTTTGAGATAGGCTCTCACTAAGCTGCCCAAGTTTGGCTCAAACTTGAGATCCTCCTGCGTCTCAAAGTGCTGGGACTGGGCTGGGGATTTAGCTCAGTGGCACCACATCTGCCTTGTAATTGCAAGGTCCTGAGTTCAATTCCAAGTACTGAAGAGAAAAAAAAAGCATAATTTCAAAGTGCTGGTATTACAGGCATGTGCCACAGAACCCAGCTCAGAAAGCTCAATTCTTTTCTCTATTTTACACCCAAAGAGACTGGGGCTCCAGGAGGTGGCAGGCAGCCCGGGGCCACACCAGCAGGGCTGGGCTTGGCGCCTTTGCCACATGCAACCCCCACAGCTCCTGGATCCCCTGCCAGGGGCCCGGGTGCCCCTGCCCTCCCTTCCTGTGGGCGGCCACCTGACCTGCAGTAGCTGTCGCTGACCATCCCATAGACCACGATCTCCTCACACAGCTCCAGGGCCAGGATCATGGTGAACCAGCCGGTGCTGAGAAATGCCCCGGACTGCCTCCTGGGGGAGATGGGGACGCGTCACGGGCCCTGCCAACACCCCGCACTCATGACACTCTGCACACCAAAGGCCACACACAGGGGCTTCTGGGGGCGCCCAAGGCCAACGGCAGGCAAGAGGGGAGCTAGCTGCAGAACCAGGTGTGCCTACCGCCCCCACAGGGCTCAACCAAGCCCGGCTTTGCACCTGGGATGCTGGGGTGGGGCTCTGGCCAGATCCTCTCCTCATCTAAGGAACCAGGCCTGGGAGACAGCAGGGGCCACAGAGACAGTGGATAAGGGTGGTGGAGCAGATGGGCGTGATGGCACATGCCTGTAATCCAAACTATTCAGGAGGCTGAGACAGGAGGAGCGCACGTTCAGAAACAGCCTGGGCAACTTAGTGACTCCATGTCTCAAAACAACAAAAAAGGGCTGGGGTATAGCTAGGTGGTAGAGCACCTCTGGGTAGGATCCCCAGGACCCCAAAAAAAGAGTAGGGGAGTGTTTTGAGTCTTCCAACCCTGCATCCACTGTGGGGCATCAGATTTACCATTAACCTCTCTGAGCCTGTGACCCCTCTGTGAAATGGGAGTAATTACAGGTGGCAACAGGGAGGGGCAGCCCAGTCCCACGGCCCACTAGGATCCAGGTCTCAGCTCGAGGCGGCCCACTAGGATCCAGGTCTCAGCTCGAGGCGGCCCAGCCCAAGCAGCTCTTTCATTCAAACCTCCCAGGCCCCGTCTTGGCCTTGAACCTGCCACACCAGGTGCTAACACTCCCAAGGGAGGGAGCTGCTGGGTAACAAATACAAATAAGATGGTGTCAGAGTGTGACACCTGCTGCAAAGACAAGGAAATAGAAGGATGAAAAGAGAATGACAGCACTCAGGAGGCTGAGGCAGGAGGACAGCTCCACGTGAGTTGTCTACACAGCGAATTCAAGATCCTGTGAGTTCAAGGAGTGGCAAGGAGAAGAAGGGACAGCATCCAGGTGCAGGAAAAGACTGTGGATTGGGTCAAGATGGCGCCCACGTGCATAGAAAATGTAAGAGCCACGTGCACGTAGGAAAGGATGGCCTGAGGGCAGTTGGGGCAAAACTCAAGATCTTTTTTGTTTTTTTTAACTTTGAGATGGGGTCTCACTAAATTGCCCAGGCTGGGCTGGAACTTGTGGTCCTCCTGTCTCAGCTTCTCACAGCACTGGGATTACAGGCACAAACCACCACATCTGACTCCATGAGCCCACGTTTTTGGCTGAACCACTTGAGGCTCTTTCAGGGAGAACAGGATTTGACATGTGGAGCGTTTACTCCAATGCTTGGTGTGGAAGACGGCGGTTATTACCACAACTGGTTCTCCTATCAGAGCGGCCTCCAGACACGAGGCCTGTGCCGACCCCCAGCGCCAACCCCGGCCCATGAGAGGCCCTCGGTGGGGGCGGCTGCCCCGGCTCACCGGTTCTTGCCGGTCTCGTCCTGGAAGATCTGGTCGCAGTGGGCCATCATGCGCTCAGTGAAGGTGTAGACCTGCAGCCCCGGGTACATCTGTGTGAGGTGCAGCAGCGTGCGGTAGGTACGGCCACCCAGTGAACGGTCCATGTGCCTGCCCTGGCCCCACACCATGTACAGCGTGTCTCGGGCCTGCTGGAAGTAGTGCGAGTAGTTACGCAGCAGCAGCGGGACACTGGTGTGCGAGATCACACGCAGGGTGCTGCGCCGGCCCACATCCGCCTCGAAGCCCATGGTGGGTGCCTGGTTCATGCGAAGGACGCACTCGGCACCATCGATCTGGGCACCCAGGCCGGAGCCCAGCATCTGGCCGGAGCTGGACACCACGGCACAGCTGTGGCACGGCTCTCGGACCAGCGGCTGCAGGGGGAGGCAGAGAGAAAGAGCGGGAGCTGGGAGCTCGCACTGCCTGCCCCTGCCCATCCACCACACCCAGAGGCCTCCTCCGTGGCCAGCAGATCAGCTCCAAGGTCTGACCCTACTGCCCTGGCAGGCTGGCAGGTGACAAAGCTCTGATCCTATGCTCACACCGGAGGCCTCCTCATGAACCACATCCCTCCTGTGTCTGTTACTAAATCCTAAGTCCCTACATCGAGTATTTCACCAGCATTACAGAAACAAACATTTAAACTGGGTGTGGTGGCGCCTGCCTGTGATCCCAACACTCAGGAGGAGGCAGAGGCAGGAGGACTGCCAGGAGTTTGAGACCAGCTTACATAGTGAGTTCAAGGCCGACCTGAACTACAGATTAAGACCCTGTCTCAAAAAAAAAAGACGTTTTTCTCAAAGCCTCATGTGGTCATAGGTGGGGCTTTTTCAGTGGTGGCTGGATGTACAGTGTGTGATCCCAGGACTGATTCATGGTACAATGCTAGGATTAAGGTGCAGCCTGAATAAGCTATAAGGGACAGGGCTGAGGTTTAGCTCAGTGGTTCCACTGCCTGCCTCAAAAGCGCAAGGTCCCGAGTTCGATTCCCAGTACCAAAAAAAAAAGATATAAGCGACAGAAACTGGCTTGTTGCTGGCTTATTTTTGCTGTCTTTTGCCTACCATAAACAGTTTCTCCTCTGCAATGCCCCTCTGCCATGCCACCCCACGAACTGAGAGCCAAGTAAACCTTTCCTCCTTTAACCTGTGGACATTAGGTATTTTGTCTCAGCAACAAGAAAAGTAACTAAGGGCCGGAGATTTAGCTCAGGGGTTCCGCTGCCTGCCTTGCAAGCGCAAGGACCCAAGTTCAATCCCTGGTACCAAAAAAAAGAAAAAAAGAAAAGTAACTAAGAAATAAGTGCCCAGGGAGTGGGCGGTACAGACCTTGGGCACAGCAAGGGCCTGAAGCCATCTCATTATCTCCCAAGGGGCAAAGGCAGCCAATGAGCCACACCTGTTCAGGAAATGACCCAGGCCTCTGTACCGTCCAGGAACTCGGGTTTGCCAAAGTGTATCAAAGACGTGGGACATAGATTCCAGTCCAGAAAGGACAGTGTCCTGCCCCACTAGCAGGCATTGCACACTTGACTAATGTTGACGTAAGGACACACAGAGGCTCATTTGTCCGAACACCAGTGATAAGAACAAGACTTCCTTATTTGCCCCCAGTATGGCCTGCAGTGACAAGCTGGTTTTGGTTTTTTTTTTTTGGTACCAGGGATCGAACTCGGGTCCTTGCGCTTGTGCTTGCGCAGCAGGCGGCGAAACCACTGAGCTGAATCCCTGGCCCAACAAGCTGTTCTGTTTAGGTCACCATGGACCCCAAGAGGTGTCATGTGCATCTTCACGAGGTCTTTCAAGGTTTCGCATTGACCCCTGACACATAAATTTGGCTCTTTTAGCCAAGCACAGTGATGTACACCTATAATACCAACAGTCTGGGAGGCTGAGCCAAGGAGGATGTAGCAGGCCCTGTTTTTTTGGTTTTTTGGACAGGAATGAGCTATGTAGTTCAGGCTGGCCTTGAACTTACTGCAATCCTCCTGCCTCAGCCTAGGAAATCTCCAGAATAGAAAAAATAAAAAAGACTCCTTTGACATTCAAAATCTGGATTTCCCACTTCTCTTAAGAAAATCACGGCATGGGGCCAGGGATTTAGCTCAGTGGTTCCGCCGCCTGCCTTGCAAGCACCAGGTCCTGAGTTTGATCCCCCATACCAAAAAAAAAGGAAAATCAGGGCATGCTGCATCATGCCTGTAATTTAAGTGCTTAGGAGGCTGAGAGGGAGGATCCCTGTAGGCTCAAGGGCAGCCTGGGCTACATAGTGAGTTCAAGGCCCGCCTGAACTACATAGTGAAACCCTATCTCAAAGGAAAAAAGAGAAAAAACAAAACAGGAAAATCACCATCAGCTCAGCACAAAGCCACACAGCCTGCAGGTGCCACGTGTACACTTGCTGCACAGATGGCGGGTGGGTCGGTAAATCTAAAGATGCACCCAAGGCACACGTCTGTGTGCTATGGTGGTGTCTGTCTCTCCCACCCAATAGCAGCTCTCAATGGCGGCCACGGTGTCCCTTGGCCCTCAGTCTCCCCATGACCTGGCCGTGGGCAGCCAGGCATTCTATGCTCTATGCAAAAGGCCTGGGCTCAGACACCCAGGTGCCATGCTCCCTGGCAGACCCACCTTCCCATCAGGCACACTGCTGTACCCCCTGAAGTGCAGGGGCCCCGGCGCGGTGGGGCTGGAGTCCACAGGGAGGTGGTGGTCCAGGCAGGTGGCCCGGCATGGGGGCAGGCAGGACAAGCAGCAGAGGAGGATGTAGATGGCAGAGACGACCAAGGAGCACAGGACAAGGAGCAGGAGGCGACCCTGAGAGACAACAGTCATGGGGAACATGGGGGCCACACTGGCCTCCCAAGTCTAGACACCCCCCTTTAGCAGCTCCTGGAATCCACAGTCTGCTTTAACCAGATCCCATGCCAGCCCCGGCTGTACCTCCATCCCCATCCTCTGCTGACTCAGTGGCTGTCCCCGAGCTGATGATCTGGAGCCCAGGTGGTGGAAGGGCCCAAGGGAAGCATCCTTCCAGCCATCCTTTCCATAATCGGAAAGCTGCTGTCCAGGGATTCCCGCCTCTGGAAACCACAGTCCAAAAGCCACATGTACTAGGCAGCCCTTCGCCCCTCGAATCTGGGCCCAGCCTCATCCCCCACCAGGCCTTCCAGGATCTTGCAGCTACTGTGTGCTGGGACCTGGGTCTGCTACTGTGTGCTGGGACATGGCAGGCAACACCTGTGTGACTCTGGGCTCCAGGGTTCTGGGACCAGCAGCTGGTGCTCTCTGAAAACCACAGGCAGGAAAACAGCCCCACCCCAGCCCCCAGGGGTATCCTGGCAAGGGCCCCCTTTCTTTTCCGCCAACAAGCCACAGCAGCTTTAAAAAAAAGACTCCTCCTCGAGGCCAAGTGTTCAGGCTCTGCCTAGCATCTAGTCCCCTGCCCAGGAGAGGCCAAACCCTGAGACCTTGACTAGGGGAGAAGAGGCTAGCTCAAACCTCCCAACATCTGGGTCTCTCCCCACAGCCAGGGGGCTCCTGAGTAAAGCCAGGAGCCCCCGGCCTGAGCCTTCAGTCAGGATCTGAACCTTCAGTCCCCACTGGCAGCCCTCACCTTCGTGACCTGCTGGTCCTCTTACCTCCATTTTACTGGTGAGGGGAGCAAGGAACTGAAACCAAAATGCAGATGCCACTGCCTGGGGTCACACAGAGCAGGCCTGACCCTTGAGGCCAGCTGCCTTTCTTGTGGGCAGTGGCGTCAGAAGTGACCACGGACGTAGCTCAGAGCAGCAGCACATGCTCAACAGCCACAAGGCCCAGAGCTTGAACCCCCACATCGAGAAAAACAAAAAACCACAGAAAGTGTGACTATCAGTCCCAGACTGCTGCAAGATAGAGTTCCCCCTGGGCCTCCGCCCGCCCTCTGTGCCACTTACCTGAGCCTTCATGCTGCCACGGGCCCTCAGCAGTCCTGGAGCTGCTGTCCCCAGGGCTCGGGCTGGGAAGGGATGTCAGCTCGGCACCTGCTAAGACCCAAAAATCAGAGCTGGGAAGGGATGGGGGGGGGTCCCCAGGATATGGGGGAAACTGAGGCAGGGGAGGGTGCAGGCTGGGATCAGGGAGAGGCCCCTGGGCACCAAGCCCCTTAAAGTCTCCAACCTCGGGCAGCAGTGTAGCACCTCAAAGGAGCTGCAGGCGACCTTTGGGGGCCCCCGCGCCAACTCTTCCCCGTGGCACAGGGGGAAGTAGAAGCAGAGCGAGGCGCTCCGAACTCAAGGTCGCGACCCCTCCATCCGCCCTCCCCGCGGGACCCGAGAAGCCAGGGACGGCAGGACTTGGGCTTTTCCCTCCCGCCTAGCGATTCCACCGCCTCCTCCCGGGCCGGGCCCTAACCAAGCAGGCAGATCGGGGGACGCCGGAGCCTCTCGATCCGCCGCGCGGAGCTCCATGTCCGGCGAGCCGGGCTGGAAGCCGGGGCCCCGGGGCGGAGGCGGCGCCTCGGCGGCAGCTCCTGCCGGGGGGAAGACGAACCCGCGCGGCCGGGGGCGGGGTCTGCGGGGCAGGGGCGGGGCCTACTAGCGCAGCCGGCGCGACCCCGGACGGACGTGCGCGCGCCGGCGACAATGCCTCGGGGCTGGGGGCGGGACCTCGGCATCGGGGGCGGAGTCTGAGCCGAGCATCTTCGCTATTTCTTTCTCTCGCGTTTCTGCCGGGTTTCTGCCCGTTTCCTGCCCCGGGACCGGATGGCAGAGCTAGAGGATGTCGGAGCCACCGTGCAGTGGCTGCCACGCCACTCCGATTTCAGTGTCTCCATTTCTGAACTGTCAGACTTGGTGACACACTCCTGTAATTCCAGCACTTAGGAGGCTGAGGCAGGAAGACTGTAAGTTCAAGGGTAGCCTAAACTACATAGTGAGATCTGGTCTCAAAAAATAAAAAGCAAACGAAAGAGAAAATCAAAAGAATCTATTTCTGAAATGGGGGCAGGACCTGGGCTTTGGTCGGGGTTCACGCGGGTAGAGTTGCCGAGTTTAGCAGGTGAAATAGAACACGCCCAATTAAATTGGAATTTCAGATAAACAATGAAGAAACGAGTTGTTTTTAATAGAATTGTTTTATTTTCTTTTTTGGTACTGACGGTTGAAGCCAGGGCTCCACATGTACCAGGCAAGAGTTCTACCTGAGCTTCATCCACAACCTTTCTTATTTAATTTTTTTCTTTATTTATTTAATTTTGCGACAGCGTCTCGCTAAGTTGCCCAGGCTGGCCTTGAATTTGTGACCCTCCAGCCTCAGCATCCAGAGCAGCTGGAATTGAGGCGTGTCCCAACTTGCCCAGCTGGTTGTTTTATTTTGATTATGTTCACGTAACCTTCGTCTGAGACTCCGTTTCTCTCCTCTGTAAAGCGAGATGTGCAGGAGTCACTCGCAGCAGAGTCAGGCTTGAACACGGGCAGCTTCTCTCAGAGCCCAGGCTCTGACACCTCCCTGGCCTCCGAGTCCAGGTCAGCTCAGGGTGACCCTGGCAGAGGCTGAAATGTGAGCTTTGGGAAAATGTCTTGCTTGCAAATATCTTCAGGGACCAGGGTGTCTGGCCCCAGCTCAGGAACCTTCAAGCCTGCCCTGCCCTGGGGACCCTGGACCTGGTGTCCTCCATCCCTGTGCCTTCCCAGATCCTCTTCCTTCGGCAGGGACAGCAGGCAAAGGGGCCCCGCCCTTTCCAGGCCTCCTTTCAATGCAAGTGCTTCTTGACCCACAAAAGGGGTCTGCAGTGGGACAGCCCTTCTGGGTTCCCCTAGGTCCTTTTCCTTCACATTTCTCTCCACATAGCAAGATCCTCTCTCAAAAAGCACCCCCCCCAAAAAAGCCGGCATGATGTCACACTTGGGAGGCCGAGGCAGGAGGATCACCTCAAGTTCAAGGCCAACCTGAAGTACATAGCAAGTCCCTGGGTGTTTTGGTCTGGGTCTCTCTCCCTCTGTCCTGGCCACCCTCTGTCCCCAGGTCACGTGCAGCTTATTCCTATCCCAGGGCCTTTGCGTTCACTGTATCCTCTACCTCTCCGGCTCTATCACGTGACTTTCTCGTCATTCCGCTCAAGCACCACCTCCTCAGAAAAGTCCTTGCCAAATACCCTACCTGACACTGCACCCTCACTCCTCTTGTCTTAGCTGGTTTATTTTACTCATTTTTCCAGTACTGGGGATTGAACCCAGGGCCTTCACACTGAGCTGCATCCCTAGCCCATTTTTATTCTTGCATTTAGAGACAGGGTCTCTGTATGTTGCTAAGTTCCCCGGGCTGGGCTCAAACTTCGCATCCTCCTGCCTCAGCCTCCCAGAGTGCTGGGTTACAGGCACACCTCGCTATCACCTGGTTTATTTTCTTCACAGTATTTGTTACTGCCTGAAATCACCCTGGGTATTGGGGATGTCCTTGCTATGCCCACCAGCAGACCAGGCCTGTTCTTGGGGCCCCCACTAGGGGCTGGTTAACGAGTTAGGAGAGCCAGGAGCCCGGGCCCCTGAGGTCTTGGACCAGACCCCTCCCTCTCTCTGGCCTCAGGCCCTGCCACGGTTCATGGCGCCCCAGTTCCTGCCACCCCTAAATGTCCTGCTCCATCCCCTCCCCAGCCACAACCAGAGCCTGACAACCCCTATGTTTCAATTCCCTGCAGAGTAAGAACAAGAAATTCCTGTGGTTCTGGCCAGCTCAGAGGGGTTGAGTAATCGCCTGAGGTCGCCCAGACAGTCAGTCAGCAGTGACATCGCTGTTCTGTCGCTGTTCCGGGAACCCTGCCGCAGCCCTGTGGCCGGCAGTGCCCCCTTCCTCCGGCTCCTGACAGCCACCTGAGGGTGGCAAGGGGCCCAGCCCTGCCATGCTGGGCCCGCTACCCGAGACGGTTTGTTTCTCTAAATGGCCTCTCTCAGCCCAAGCCTTGCTGTGTCGGGGCCTGGGCCCCTCCAAGCGGATGGAAGAGTGTGAGGCTGCGTCCCCAGCCCTGTGGCCTTGCTTGCCCTCAAAGTTTGGTTGCACCAGGTCCCTGTTATCACCCAGCCTCTGAGCTCAGGGAAGGCATCTTGCTCTGTCCCGGGTTCCCATCACCCAGTAGAGAGTCTGTCACATGACCAGTGCTCAATAAATATTTAATGAGTTAATGAGGTCTGTTTTCATGCTTTCCATTGCACACACAAGACCGCTGAGGCACAGAGAGGTTCAGCACCTTGCCCTGGTCACACAGCCAGGCCCTAGAGCAGCTCTGAAGCAGAGGCCTCCTTGGGCACGCATGGTTGGATTGGACTTTGGACCAGGGTCTGAGACCAGGTTGGCATTTCCTGGAGGAGGGAGAAGTTCTGGTGAGGGGAAATGGGGACTCCCAGGGGTCTCTGCAGCTGAGACCCTGGATCTCACCACTGACCCTGCCTCCATTTCTTTTGTTTGTTTGGAGACAGGGTCTCACTGTGTAGTTCAGGCTGGCCTTGAACTTGCAGTGATCCTCCTGCCTCAGCCTCCTGAGCTCTGGGATTATATGCCCAGCTTCCTGCCCCATTTCACAGATGGGAAAAGTGGCTGTCAGAGGACAGAGTTCACTGGAGAGCCTTAGAGGACCCTTCAGAGCCTCCCAGGGCTCCCGGATGCCCTCCTACCACCCACCCTCTCACGCCCACACCCCAGGGTGGGGGACACATCCCAGAGGGAGATGGCAGGGCCCCACGTGTGCCAGGACGCCTGGGGTCTCAAGGCCTTGCCACTTACCCGTGCATAAGCCCCTTAAAGTCTCTGGGCCTCAGTTTCCCCATCTGGATGACTGAAGCCTTCTGCCTTCCCCTGCCCCAGAGCGTGAGGCTAGGGCTGCAGGAGCCTGCAGCGGCTAAGTCCACGAACTCCTGGGGCCACAAGGCAAGGTGGAGCCTGGCCCAGCACTAGTGCTGAATGATGGTGCTCAGTCTCTTCACCCCCTGAGCCTCCATTTCATGGTCTGTAAAATGACAATAATAGCATTTTGAAGATTAAGTGAGCTATCGCGGGGCGTAGTCCTCGGCACCGGCACGACCCGGGGTACAGCTCCAGCACCGAACCGGGCTGCGAGATCATAGCATTGGTTAGGGGGCGCTGCCCTCTCGTGGCCTTTGGAGGAACAGCAGGCGAGTTGCCCGGGTGCCGCGGGCACGCGAGCTCCTGGCGAGCGCCCTTTCAAGGAGCGCCCTTTCTCCGGATGGGAAGACAGGCCAGGCGCCGCTCACTCGGTGTGCGCCTCGACCCACTGGCAGAGACGCTGGGCGTAGCGGGCCGGGCTGACGGTGGAGAAGGTCCGGCCTGGGTAACGCAGCGTTTTCCACAAATGCTCCAGCCGCTTGCGAAGCCCGTAGACCGTGGCGAGGTCCACCAGGCCCAGGAAGTAGCGGTGCTCGGGCCCGTCCAGGACGTGCAGCGCGTTGGGGCCGTCGGGCAGCAGCCGGCGGTTCTGGGTGCCGGGCTCCTCTGGGATCTGTGGCCCCTGCACAGACCTGGGAGGGGCCATAGCAAAGTGAGTCCTCCGCCTGCTGCAGGGAGCCCCAGCTATCCCCGCCCCTACCCAGGTGACCCCGGGGGCAGAGGAAATGGTGGCCGATGTCTAGGCTGCACTGTCCCCAACACAGGCAACGGCCCTAGGGGCCAGCAGGCACCAGACACCATGCATTTTGAAAACACTGTGAAGGAAAGAAAGCTGACCAGCTCGTCGATTCTCATGCTGATTAAATGAAATGAGCAGATTTTGAATGTATTAAGTAACTTATTAAAATTAATTTCATCTATTTTTTTTAAAGCTTGGTTTTTATTTCTTGTTTTTGGAGAGAGTCTTGGTATGTAGCTCAACCCGGCTTCAATGTGCCATCCTCCTGCCTCAGCCTCCAGAGTACTGGGATTACAGGTGTGCACCACCACACTTGGCTCGGTTTTACTTTTAAGAATGAGGCTACTAGGGCTGGGGATTTAGCTCAGTGGTTTCGCCACCTGCTGCTCAAGTGCAAGGACTTGAGTTCGATCCTGGTACCAAAAAAAAAAAAAGGCTACTAGATAGGCCAGGAGGCTGAGGCAGGAGAGTCATTGTGAGCTCAAGTCCAACCTGGGCTCCATAGTGAGCTCAAGGCCACGCTGGACTATGTTAGGGAGCCCCTGCCTCAAAACAAAACAAACCATAAAATAAAATGGCACCAAGCCCATGGTCTTAGTGAGGCACACGGTCAGCAGGCACTGAGTGACAAATACTCCACAAAATGAGGACAGAATGGTGGCACCAGTGCTGATGATCTCAGGGCTGCAGATGGCACCACTGGGATGGGGGGGGGTTCTTTCTACGGCAGAACTCAGACTCCCGGTCTTTCCTGGCTCACGGACCTCTGGGATCCACACTTTCTGCTGAGAAGTGGGCAGATTCTCCACTTCAGCTTGACCCGGCCAGTTCTGTGCTCTGCTGTGGTCCACCTGTCCCAGTGCCTCTCGCCGCTTTTTTCCAGCCCTCTACCCTCCACACACACATACCGCACTTCCTGGCCTTTGTATGTTGCTGCCCCTCGCTATCCATCGGTCCCACACCTGCAGTTGCCACGATCTGGGCGAGGGGCTCACCTGGCTATGCGGAAGATGACGCTGCTGCCCGGGCCCCACTCGTCATCATGGAGATGCTGGAAGGCCATCAGGAGGCTGTAGTCCAGCACACGGAGCTCCCGCAGGAAGGCAGTGTCCAGTTCCATCTGACGGAGGAGCCAGGTCCGTTGTGGCCCTGTCGAGCACCAGCGCCTGGCCTGAGCCTCACCCTGTGGCAGCCGTGGTCTCCAATGCTCCTGCCCCGGGAGGGCAGGTGTCACCACTGCCCCCGGTGCACAAGGAAGGAAACTCATCTATACTTTGCCTTGCTCACCCAGCCTGCAAGTTCTGGAGGCAGGATTTGAATCTTGCTCTACTGACTCCAGAATCTAGGGTTTTGTTTGTGTGTGTATGTGTGTTTGTTTTTGAGACAGGGTCTTGCTATGTAGTTCAGGCTGGCCTTGAACTTACTATATGGCCCAGGGTGGCCTCAAACTCATGGTTATCTGATCCTCCTGCCTCAGCCTCCCTAGTACTGGGATTACAGGTGTCCACCATCACATCTAGCCTTGTTTTTTTGTTTCTGTTTTTTTGAGACAGGGCTTCACTATGTAGTCCAGGCTGGCCTCAAACTCAGTGATCCTTCTGCTTCAACCTCCTGAGTGCTGGGATTACATGCATGTACCACCACACCCTGTTCACAATCTAGGTTCTTAAGGACTCAGGCGTAGAGGCATGCTGGGCCCTCATCTGAACTTCATCCTGAATGGAGGAAGGTACAACCACACACATGGCTCACCCAGGTTCATGGTCTTGCCCTGAAAATTGAGGTCCTTCAGCACCAGGACAAGGGGGCTGCCCTCAGGGGCCGGCTCCACCCAGCGGCTCACCTGGCAGCCCTTGATGTCGTACCTAGGGGGTGAGGCGGACAGGTTCAGCTTTACAGACAAGGCACACGGAACTCTCACAAGGCAATCATCAGTGACCAGGTGCACCAAGCTCATTAAACACAGCACCCGGAAACCTCAGCACAGCCAGGGTCTGTTAGTGTCCCCATGCCAGAGACGGGGAGACATCGGCACCAAGCACATAGCACACATGGCAGGCAGGGAGCAGCACAGAGGTGCACGACTGGGCCTTTGGAAGCCCAGCCCAGTGCAGCCCTTAGAGCTACTCGTGCCTGCTACAAGGCTCTTCATCATTCCCAAGAGTGTCCCAAACACAGGGATCTCAGATGGGGGGCGGCTAATGGGCATGGGGAGGATCACATTGGGAGCCTGGCGGCACAGTTGGCACT
Source organism: Heterocephalus glaber (assembly GCF_053883595.1). Lineage (NCBI taxonomy): Eukaryota > Metazoa > Chordata > Mammalia > Rodentia > Bathyergidae > Heterocephalus > Heterocephalus glaber. The sequence continues at coordinate 7,593,546 of NW_028258316.1, read as the reverse complement.
GTGTGCAGAGAGGCTGAGTTCAGGGGTGGGGGTTGTGTGTATTTATTTACTTATTTTGCACTAATTGGTACTGAACTCAGGACCTTTACACTGAGCTACATCCCCAGCCTTTTTCTTGGGGCGGGGATCAGGGTCTCGCTAAGTTACTAAACTGCCCAGACGGGGCTTGATCTTTCGATCCTCCTGCCTCAGCCTCCCAGAGTGCTGGGATCACAGGCATGCGCCACCACACCCAACCGAGAGGCTGAATTTGAAATCCTGATCCGCACTGCACTGGCCGAGTGGCCTGGGTCCTCCCCGGGTCTTCAGCTGCACAATGAGGATGAGAGCAAAGCGTAGCCTCCAGGAGTAAAGGAGACCAGGAGAGCAAACGCCCCGACAGCACCCAGGCACACGAGCTGTGGCTCAGGGCTGAGATGCGGGAGGTGGGCGCCACCGCCTTCGGCGCCCCCGGAGCCTGGCAATGTCTCTTCCCTTCCCCGGAGCTCTGTGTGGCGCCTGCCCAGTGAGTGTCCGGTGAGGTCGGGGCCTGTGCCTGCTCCTGGCCCACTCGCCTCTCGGAGATGCGGCCGGCGGGGTAGAAGACGCTCTGCATGATGATGAAGTATTTCTGGGGACGAGGGTGGTGAGTGAGGGAAGCGGGATCTTCCCCTCCGGCCCCGATCTCCGTCCAGCCACCTGCCCTCGGCCTCACCCACCTTCTTTCCCTGGGCCACCCTCAGACTGTGCACTCCTGGAAGGAAGGGGAGAGGATGTCAGGCGAGGGCCTCGAGCTCCACAAGCGGAGTCCTGCGGGCCCTAGCCCGAGCTCCAGGCCAAGCCTCCCGAGCCCGCCCCTCCAGGACCCGCCCCTGGACCCCTCTCCCAACTGGGGTCCAAGTGCCCACCTCCACAGACCCAGTGTTGCCCCGCCCCCAGGACCATCCAATCCCAAGTCTGCCTCTCAGCCCCGCCCTCCAGAGCCCCGCCCCTCCCCATACCGGTCCTCTGGGCCCCGCCCCCAGCCCGCTTACCCAGCAACCGTGCGAGCAGCGAGTGCGGGTGCCGCTGCAGGTGCTGCACGTAGCGGGGCAGGTGGGCGAGCAGCACCCGCACCTCCCGGCGCCGCTGGGTCTTGAGAAAGAAGCGCTGGTCATGGCTGCGGGGTGGCGGGAAGAGGTCACTGTCCAGGCCTGGCTGCAGCGGCTCCCACTGGGCCCTCTGGCCCTGACCTGGGCACCAGTATCTCTCCCGGGTCCCAGCTGCGACACGGCCCTCGCCCTCTCTCCAGCCGCCCTGACCATGGTCTCCCCAAGGGGATCTCCCCTTGCCCAGAGCCCCATCCCTGCAGCAAGCTCACGACAGGAAGAAGCTGGCCTTGCTCTTGGAGGTGCTGAGGAACTGCAGATAGGGGCCACCAGGGCCCAGCGCGGCTTGATAGTCCTCCTCCGCCAGGCCCAGGGAGCGCCGCAGCCGGGCAAAGGCAGGGCCAGCCAGGGTGCCCAGCTCGAAGCCCTGTGGGGGAGAAAGAGCAGCCCCAAGAGTGTCCATGTGGGCCCAGGGGACAGCTGGTCCTGGTGCAGGAGTCAGGATGACCAGGCCTTCCTGCAAGGCCCCTGGGGACAAGACATAACCCGCACTGCCCCGTGGAGAAACTGAAGACAAGAAAGAGCAAAGAACACTACTGGGCCCTCCCACCCAAGAGTCTCAGGCCTCCTACCTCATGAACCTGGGTCAGGACCTCAGAAAAATCTTCCTGAGTGGGCAGCCCCTGCGGGGAAGGGGAGGGTCTCAGGCCAAATTGAGACTTCTACTCCTCAGCCTGGAGTCCCGCACTTGGCCTTGAGCCCATCCCCAGTGGGATTCCTTAGGCACACAGAGCCCTGTGGAGTCCCTGAATTGTGCAGATGGGCTGCTGACGCCCCCAGGCTGGAGGGAGGAAGAGGACAGTGACACGACTTTGGCCACAGCTGGGCCCCCAGCACCAGGCTCTGAGTTTGAGCCTACACATGCCCTCAGTCATGGAGGCCAAGGGAAGCCAGACTCTGTCCTGGCACAAGGGGATGACACGGAATCTGGGTGACCTGGGAGGAGCAGCTGGGAGGGACAGGTCAGAAAAGGCTTCCTGGGGGAGGTGGCCTCTGAGCTGAGATCTGACAGGAAGCGTAGAGGAGGAACAGGGTGCTTAGGGGAAGAGAAATAGTATGTACGGGTGGCTGGTGACCAGCAAGGCAAGAGGCCCGAGTGTCTGCAGCCAGCAAAGCAAGGGTCGGAAGGTGGGAAGGGCTGGACAGTTGGTGCTACCTCCAAGCCATGCTGAGTACAGGGGAGCCCGGGAGCTTTTCAGCAGGTGATGAGGTCAGGTTGTGGTCTAGAAGCCTCAGGAGCCTCCACTCTCCCTGGACCTGCAGGTCCCTGTGCTGGGCCTTGGCCTGTGGGCTGTGATCCGACTGCAGGCAGTGCACACACACTAATGACACATGCTCACTAGGGCCTGCCGCCCGGTTGCTGAGCTTGCAGTTGGGTGGCCCTTTCTGCTGAACCAGCGTGGCCCCAGCCCAGGCTCCAGGGAGGACTAGCTGGGCGGGGAGGGTGGGGGTGGGGGCCCTTTTCACCCATGCACTCTAGTAGGACTGGGAGGGCCTCAGAAACCGAGGGGGGGGGTGTAATCCCCTCCACCCATTATACAGATGGGGACACTGAGGCTAGAGAGGGCAAGGCACCCCTAGGGTCACACAGCAGCAGCCACATAGGTGGATTCTCATGCTCACAATACCCTGAGCTCCCCAACTTCCATCTCAGAATGTCCCACCCTCCTTTCACCAAGCCCCTGCCTTCCTCCTTTTGGGGAGCCTTCTCTGATCCCGATGCAGCAGCATGAGCAAGGCTGAGCACCAGCCTGAGTGTTGAGGGTGGGCACGTAGGGTGGCCAGCCATTCACCGTGGGTGGGTGGTCTATGGAGACCTGGGTGGCAGCCCACAGCCCCGCCTGCATCATACTCGTCCACCCGTGGAGCTCATGCCTCGGGCCGATCTCAAACAGCCCCAGGCGAGTCTGCTTGTCCCATAGGCGCCGAAGGAGGCCCCGGCGACTGGAGCTTGAGACGGGTGCTCTTTGTCCAGCCTCTGGGGAGGGGGCCAGGGCCTGGTGGGAAGAGGCACAGAAAGGAAAGAGGGGCATCGCAGAGGGGAAAGACCCAGGTTCAAATCCCACCTGCACTACTTGTGAGCCTTCCCCTCATCTCTCTCTGCCTCAGTTTCCTCAGCTGTAAAATGGGGGTAATGTTGTTCCCACCTCAGGTGTTGTGAGGGGCCACACAGACCTGCACATTGCATCGGGCAGCATGACGGTTATTATTATTGTCAACAGGAGGCACAGCGTGTGCATTCTGCAATCAAACGTGGCTGAGATTGACCCTGTCACCAGCTGTGACCTCAGGCAAATTGGTGCCTCTTTTCCTCAGCTGCAGCGAGAAACTAAGGTAACTCCTTCCAGGCGGTATTGGCTGGGTTACAGTTGAGTTTGAGCTCCTGGCCCGGAAGCTGTGCACAGGAAGCCCTGCTTGCAGCAACCGTGATTGCCCGCGATTCATTTAGATCTATTCCACTGCCTCTGCTGACTTCCTCCAGGCCGAGGGGCACCAGAGACTGAGATCACACAGCTGAGCCATTACTCGTGGGCACCCACCACGTGTCCAGCACTGGCTGAGAGCTCCTAACGGCCCTGTAAAGGAGGAGCTTTTAATACCATCCCCATTTTCCCGATGAGGAAACCGAGGAAGTCCTCCCGGGATACCCGCCAGATCACCCCCGCTCCAAACCTGCGCCCTGTATGGGGCGTGTCCCCGTCCTCGCCCATGGCAGGGCCCCTCCCAGGCTGGGATGGGGGCGTGTCTGTGCCCCTGGCGGAGGGGAGGCTTGGCCCTTCCCCACCAACGGTTCCCTCTCCTGATCTCTCTTAGGTCCGCACCTACCTCGTGGGGCCCGGGACTCGGTGCGGCCATCGCCCCCGCTGCAGCTTCCCGGGCTTTGGCCGCGTCCCCGGTCGCCCAGCTGCAGGAACCAGGCCCCGCCCCTGCCTCGCAACCGACCAATGGCGCGGCCCGGGTCATGACTGCGCCCAATCCGAGCGGGGGGAGCTGGCGATTGCCTGCGGGTCCCGCCCCCGCGGCTGCAGCATCCAGGAGTCCCCCGGTCCAGGTGTGGGGGGGGGGCCGCCGGGCGTGGGCTCGGGTCCCGGGGAGGGAGGACCCCTTATTTCCTCTGTGGGGTGGGGGACCTGGGCCTCTGGGGTTACCCTACATTCCGGGGCGCCCACCCCCCACCCCCGCCATGAAATTCCCACTTCTGTCTTTCGGGTAAAGAAACTAAGATCTGGGGGAGTAGTGACCACCTCCAGGTCACACAGGAAGTCAGGGCCCCCATTCATTCCACACAAGCTCTTGAAACACCCACTTTGGCCCAGGAGCCAGCCTAGGGCCGGAAATTTGTTGGAGAGCGGGTGGGAGGGACACAGCTGCTACAGAGATCTTTTAAAAGCCTAAATCAGATGATGTCACTGCCATGCTTAAAGCCTCCTGTGGCTTCCCATGGCAATGGAACAAAATTCAAACTCCCCACTGTGGCCCTGCCCTCTCCACGCCCCTTCCCAGCCACGCTCCAACCCTGCAGCCCTACCCCCCGCAGGCTCGTGTACCCAGCTACTCCCCAGCCCCAAACCCTGGCCTGGAGGCTTCTGCTCTTGCTGTTTCCTCTCTTGAAGTCCTTTTCCCCCAGACTGAACTTGCCTTGTTGTTCTTGTCACCTTGCAGGACTCTTTTAAGTTCCACATCCCACTCTTGAACACATTCTCTTTATTTTCTTCATCGTCCTTCACACTGTCCGAGATTTTGGGGGTCTTTTTTTGGAGAAATGGTCTCCCTGTGTATTCCAGGCTGGCTGTCAACTGTGTACCCCACACTGGTCTCTAACTCACTGCAACCCTGCCTCAGCCTCCTGAGAGCTAGGATTGCAGGCGTGTGCCACCATACTGGATGTCAGAGAGTTCTTATTCATTTATTGGTAGGTAAATCACTCTGCTAGAATAAGAGTGCCACCAGAGTGGGCAAGATGCAGGCCTCATGTCCTGGCTCAGTGCCTGGCACAAACTGGTGCTCTATTAATGAATACGGGACCAACGTGAGTAGGGGGTGCAAAGGGTCTCAGTGAGGTCCAGGAAGCGAAAGCCCAGTGTGGCTGGAGTGATTACAAAGTCACTGAGCATACAGGGCCTTGCAGGCCACACCGGGAGTGCCAGGTGAGATCATCCTGAAAGGGCCTGAGAGGGAATTGCCTGCTCCTCAAGTAGATGTCTGGTGCCTCAGCCTGCTGGGAGGCACTTGTCTCCCAGGAGAGGGGACCACTGGTGACCAGAGTCTCCTGCTACAGCAGGGAGGTAGGACCCAGAGCCCAGCAGGCAGCCCAGGAGGCCAAGGGGGAGCAGCTGGAGAATGAGAAAGCACACAAGGCTTAAGGGCCAGGGCTTTCCCTAGGTAGCCAGGAGAGCCACTGCAAGGGGGCACAGTGGGCACTGAGTGAGCCAGGGCCAGTTGTCAACCTCAACCCAATGGAAGCCGCCCTGGTGTGATTCAGTGGTAGCCCTTACTGCTCGCAGCCACACTAGGTGGGGCCGCTGGGTGCAAGAGATGGATGATAGGCTTGGGCGCTGAGGGGAGTGGTTCACCCTGGGCGAGCTGACATGGCATGCACCAAGTAGGCCCTCCTGACCCCTGCAGCCCAGCTCCCCAGGCAAGGACAACACAAAGACAAATGTTGGATCAACATTTATTGCCAATGTCTCCCAAGCACCCCAGCACTGGGCCTGGGAGTTGGGCCTCCAAGAAGAGTGGTCAGCTGGGCGCCCAGTGTGGCTACACAACTGTGCCCCAGTGGATCTGGGCTCTCCGTGCTTCCCCAGGCTTTCCAGGTCCAGGGGTCTGGACTGTGTCACACTCAGAAAAGCTGCCACTGTGGAGGGCAAGGTCATGTGCCATCAGGACCAGCTAAACCCAACATCAGCATGTGACAGGAGGGAAACTGAGGGAAGAGGGTGCACCCCAAAGAACAAAGTAACAGGGAATCCACCAGGTCCTCTCGCTGCTGGCTGGGGGAGGAAGGGGCACGGGTCCGTCAGGGGTGAGTCCCAAGCAGTTCCATCTTCTGAGGGCTGCAGAGGCCACTGAGCCCAGACTGTCCTCAGGCTCTGACCTTTGGTCCCTGGTGGGGATGGAGAGGAGCCACAGCCTCACTGCTGGTGGGCCTTCACTGAGCCTTCTTGGTTAACCCCCGGTTCTTCAGCATCATGTAGGTAATGAACAGTCCTAGGATACACATACCAGAGGCCAGGTAGGGTCTGTGCTCTGGTCTGCTGGGAGGCCAGAGAAGGGCACAATGACCCACAGGCAGGGCCATGTACCTACCTAGAAGCCTGCAAGCCAGCTGGTCATTTCCCGAGTCATTCATCAAGCTAGACATCTGGTCACATTCATTCAACAATCCCCAAGTGAAGACCCGCCATAGGCCACATGCTGCACTTACTCATATTCCATGGGGAACGAGAGCCACCTGTGTCCCTCAACTCAGGCACTGCCCCCCTTACCCACCCCCACCCATCATCCAGGCATCCCCTGAGCACCAACTCAATGTTGCAGCCTATGCTGGTGCTGAGGATGCAGTCACGAAGACACAGCCCTCATCCCTAGGAATCCACAAGACATGAAGAGGCGCAGGAACTAAGTTGGGGTGACAAGAAGGTGTGAGGTGACTGAGGTGTGAGCAGTGATGATTGGCTGGGGGCAGGAAAAAGGGACACCTGCCATTAGGGTCCCAAGAGCCTAAGGCTTTAGGGAGACCAGAGAGGTTACGCATGATGAACAGGGAAACCCTAGGGTGAGCTAGGTCAACGGGTCTCAAGCAGATGCCCAGCAAGTGCCCGGGTGTGGAATGGGAGAGGTCGGTGACCTACCCATGAAAAGCAGCAGCAGCAGGCCCGCAGCCAAGGGGATGGCGATGGCGTAGGCTCGGGGCAGGAAGTACTTGTGGATGATATGCTCGCTGTCGATGAACGGCTGGCATAGAGGACAGAGCTCTGGTGAGCACTGTGCTCTCTGCCCAACCCCAAGGCCAAACATCGAACTCCCTCTGTCTAAGGCACCGGCCCCATCAGAGCACTAGGTAAATACTTTTCTTTCTCTCTCTCTCTCTTTTTTTTTTTTTTTTGTGGTACTGGGGATCGAACTCAGGACCTTGGGTTTGTGAGGCAGGCGCGGTGCCACTGAGCTAAATCTCCGGCTTTCTCTTTGAGACAAGGTCTCGCTATGTAGTTCGCTATGTGAGTTCTTGAATTCACTAGGTAGCCCAGGCTGGCCTCGAACTTGCGGTGATCCCCCTACCTCAGCCTCCCAAGTGCTGGGACTACAAGTGTGCGCCACCACACCTGGCTTTGCTTTTCTTTAAAATGTAGAGATTTCATAAGATAAAGCAGGTGAAGAACCCAGCACACTGCGCCACACGGTGGCTGGTTACTGGGTGTCAGGGGTCGGCTTCAAAATCCAGAGCTGGAGGGAAGGCGAGGCGAAGGAGGGGGAGACACATACCAAGAGAATCACCCAGACGGTGTAGTAGGTGAAGATGATCAGGCTAAGGGCCACGAGGCTGAGTCCCACCACCTGGTCTGTCCCCGTGGCCTAGAGAAAAGGGAGGGCTCAGTTGACAAAGTGACCACATTTAGAGCATCAAAGGAAGGGGCGTCGCAGCCAGGTTACGTCCTAAATTTCCCATTCATTCAAGAGCTGCGCAACGGGCTGACTCGGCACCAATCTGGAGGCTGGGAGAGTGCCGAGCCTCGGCGTTTTCACCCGTAATATGGGCCAGCAGGAGAGCAATCTCAGCTCGGAATACCCAGGCCCCAGCTCCCGAGCACGCCCTCCCCGATCCCCACCGCAGAAATCCCTAACCCCAGAGGCGTTCCACGCCCGCCTCACCATTTCCGCCGCGCTCCCGCTCCGCCACGGAGCAGCAAGCCACACCCGGTTCCGGATCCGGGCCTCTCTGACTCTAGGCCGCGAGGCACCTCGGGAGTCGTAGTGCGCAGGCCGGCCCAGGACCACGTTATCCGAGACTTGCAGGCGCCGCTTCCCTTTGTATGCTGGGAAGTGTAGTTTCTCAAGGGCACCATCAGGTCCTTGCCAGAACTCTCCCTAGGAACTGGAACTCAGCTGGAACCCAGACTTGCCTGGCCTTCTTGGCCACAGTCCTTCCCACCCCCACCCTCCCGCCCCCAGTGCGTCTTTAAACATCTCATAGTTCCAAGACCAGAGCAAAGTTTGGAATCAGAAGTCCCGATTTTCAAACGGGACAAGTGAGGCTCAGAGATCAGAGGTATAGGGACACTGGAACCTGGGTGTCCTATTTCCGGTCCCGAGGCCCCAGTTTGTCTGTTGGGTGTTTACCGAAACTGTTCACTGCCTGGCTTGATGTGAGGGGAAAGGCTGGCCCAGGTCTGTAGGAAGGGGATAGATTTCGATTGACAGAGAGGGGCCTCCCTTTGACCAGCGCCAGGCTTTCCTGGAGACTCTTGGGGGTGTCCCCTCCCTCCCTTCATTGTCTTGCCTCCTGGGTGTTGCAGGTTTCCCACTGGCCCGATGGCCAGGTCCCTCCCCAGTCGTCCAGGCCTTTTCCCCTCAGAACAAGCAGAGGCTGGGCTGGGTCGTCTTTGATGCCTGGTAGTGTCCTACAGCAAGTGGGGCTGGCTGTTTCTCACCTTGTGAGCGCTCATAGATGCGACTCTCCCCCCAAGAACCTGCTTTCCAGCTGGAGGAGGGGATTCCCTGTTCTGTGCCCCACTATCACAAGATGCTGCGTTGAGACATTTTAGTGATTGATTGCCATATTGTCCATTGAACCCAGGGCCTTTGCACTGAATGAGAACCCCAGCCTTTTAAAATTTTGAGACAGGGTCTTGCTAAGTTGCCCCAGCTGGGCTAGAATCTGATCCTCTTGCCTCAGCCTCCCAGAGTGCTAGGATCAAGTTGCCTGCTACAGTGGATTCTAATTAGTTGACTCTGGTGGCCGAGCCCACCTGAGACTGCTAAGGGCAGGATGTGTGGTCACTGCTGTAACCACAGCACCCAGAACAGGGTTTACACAAGTTCTGAATCAATCAGCTTTAAGATATGTACTTTCTTAGATCCTGCAGTGCTAGAGTCCAGCATTTTGGGAGACTCCAGGCCTCTGTGAGGGTTACAGGGAGGCCTTGGGCCTGGACTCTACTCGGGGGTTGGGGAGAGATGCGGTCTGAGCGTGGTGTGGCTGGCTAATCCGGCTGCATTAGTCTCCTCAGGTCCTCCAAGCCCGTTGCTGATGACAGTGGCTGCCCTCCCAAAGCTGGCAAGTCCAACCCTTAAGGCCTATAGCTCGATTCTCCCTCCACATCCCAACTCATTTTCCTTCTCCAGGGTGGCCTAGAGGAAGATACTGGTAATCAGGCCCTGGGATTAAAGGGGCTATGGGAGGCAGCCCTGAGAAGGGGGGATGCTGTTTTGGGGCAGACTCGGTGGCCTTATTTGGAGTCTGGTCCTAACCACTAATCCTTCCTGCCACCCATCTCTAAGCTCACTAAAGGCCTCAGTTGACTATCCTTCCCGAGTTAGGCTTGGGCCTAAGCTCCTCTGTGACTTGGGAGAGGCAGGAACGGGGTGAAGGGACTAGGCTGAGCCCAGAGCTAAGTCCTGCCAGGAGCGTCAGGGAGCCAGGGAAGCAGCTGGGCACCCCTGTCGGTCAGGCTGCACACCCCACCCTCACGTGACCCCAAGGCTCACTTGCAGCTGAAGCCACTGGCAGTTACCTGGCCTCAGGTTAAAGCTGCCACTTACTAGGTGAGACTGGCAAGGAACTGTCCTTCTGGGCCTCAGTTTCCCTCCCAGGAATCTGGGGTAATAAAAGTAATGATGGCTGTGACCACGCTCAGGGCTTGGAGAATCCTGGCTACCTATGTCTTGCCCACTCTGGAATGCCACCCTGTACATCTGCCTTCCTGTGATGGCTTTGTAGCTCCCCCCCCCAGGACCCCCGTGATGACTTTGATCCCAAAGCCAATGTGGTAAAGTGATGACATAAAAAACAAAACAGCAAAAAAACCCAAAAACTGCAACATTTAATTTCTCCCCAAACCAAGACACGGACACTAGGCTGATTTCCCCTTACAATGTTATTTCCTAGGAGAGAAGCTGGGACAGATACAAATACAGCCCATGGGATGGGGTGCAGTGGTGGCAACATTCTATTAGAAAGGAGGAGATTAAAAGAAAAACGACCCCCCTCCATCACCTCCCTACAGACAGGCAAATGGACATTCGCCATCCTGGTAGATCATGCCACGTGATCAGTTACGGGGTGACCAGGAAAAACAAATCTAAAAAAATTGTAGACCTTTATTTTAAATCTAGTAAAAACGTTAAAACTGTCTTTCAAGACTCCAAACCGGCATTGCATAGACCAATTCCATTCCAAAAATATCTCTAATATATCCTTTCTCTATGTAGAATTTGAAGTCCAGGTGTAGGGGCACCTGGTAGAAATTCACTGAGCTTAAAGGGATCTGTAGGCTGAAAAAAAGGGCTCCCACATGGGGACAAGGCCACCGCTCCAGGTCCCTGGTTCCAGCCAGCATTCATTTGGTTATGGTCTGATTCTCATCCTGGTTACCCTGGCCTGGGGCCTGGTGTGGAAGGATGTGGCAGGCGGTCATTTTCGGGGGACCATCAAGCTCAGACTTCCGTGGGTGGGCTGGGGCTCCCCCTAGCAATGCCTAAAGCCCCAGAACTTTAATTTAGGCCCCAATTAGACTCTAACCGCACCTCCCACTGGGTAGGGTGAGGCCAGAGAGCCACAGGACGGAAGGTCAGTGCCCCCATCTTCTGGAGGTCACCTCATCTGGAGAGGGAATGGCCAGCTTCCTTTTAAAGTGCCAGGATTCTGCCGGGCAGGAAGGGATGCTGCGAGCTGGCTAGAGGTCCTGCAGCCAGAGCCCATGCTCTGTCCTGTCTCGCAGGCACCTTCCAACATTCACTTGCTGAGTTACCAGGTGATTAAAATGACGACAGAAACAAAAGCCCTACAAATACTTTGGTCCCAGCATCAGGGAGTTCTGCAACCCAGAAGCCCACTGTTGCCAGCCGGGGCAGTGCAGGGTCGGGGAGGAACCCTCCTGGCCGGTGAGGGCACTCGCACCAGCTTCCTGGCCCACCTGGGTCCGCAGCACTGCTGGGGCGCAGCTGGCAGAAAGGGTGAGAACACAGGCATCTCCTCCTCACCCAGGAGGAGGAAAGACTGAACTGTGAACTCAAAAAAAGAACAAAAAAAGGAGGAAGGCAACAAGAAAAAAACCTACAGACCTAAGTAAACACCAGCCCGCTGGGTTTATACAAAATGGGGGCAACTTAAAGGGATCGGGGAGTTTGAGCCTGGCTGCAGCCAGACCCTCCTTCAAGCAAATTCTGAGGACCTGGGCCAAAGTGCTGAGACCGGAGGCTTGGGGGAGCCAGACTGCTCCCTGCTGGGAAAGCGCTCCTGGGGAGCCCCTCCCTGCCTGGGCAGGAAGCCAGCTTCAGGCCAGTCCAGCCACAGCCGCCAGCCTCCCCAGCCTTGGTCTCAGCAGGGCCACAGTCCTGAGGGTGCAGCAAGGCGCTCTGCTCGCCCAGCCCCGCTGGGCCGTCCTTCCTGTGGAGGACCAGCTGCTCAGGAGCCAGCCCTGGGCAGGGACACTGTGACACCAGCCGCTTCCCTGGCAGGTTGGGCGTGAGCTGGGCGAGGCAGGGGCAGAGGCAGCCTGAATTCTGGGTGGGCTGCAGACCCTGGGCCCATCCCCGCACAGCGGGCAGTGCCCAGGAGGCGTCAGGGAGGGGTCACGGGGCCCAGTGGGGCTGTGCTGGGGACAACATGTGCAAAGTGCAGGCTGCCAGGGTGGCAGGAGGACATTCGTTGGGGGAAGCAGAGGAGGCTCAGTCTGGAGTGAGTTGGGGCTGAGGTTTGGCCCCCAGGAGGAGGCTGCCTGTGGGTCCCCGAGGATACAGGAAGGGACGGCGGAAACACTAAGAAGAAGGTCACAGGTGGCAGAGCTCTGAGGGTGGTCTGGCTCCGCAAGGGCCAGGGGCGATGGAGCACGGCCCTGTCGGTGCCTGGCCGAAGCTAGCACTCCTGGGGTGTACAGGTGACAGGAGGAGGAGCCCCACAGCCGAAGGGGTCCCGCACACCGAGGAGCTGCTGCATGTCTTGGGGGGCAGGGGCATCCCAGGCCTGTGTCTCCGTCCTGCCCTCAGCGTGGGCCTCCCCGCGCGGCCCACAGTGGTTCAGAAGAATGTTTATTCACAGTGGTGGGGGCCCTGGCAGCCAGGAGGATCCTGGGAGGTTGGGGACCATGGAATGATGCTCGGGAACAGGTGGCCAGAGTGCGCAGAGCAGGCATAGATGAGACGCAGCACGGACGCGAGGGAGGCGATTCCTCACGGAAGGGCACAGGTCTGGTGCCCCAGAGGGCAGGCCCCTCTCCAGCCTGACACCCACTCTTCAATGGCTTTCGATCACGACAGGCTCGTAGACCCCCGAGGAGACCCTGCGGGGGGAGACAGTCAGGTCATGGTCTCCTCGACCCTCCGGTCACTTGGTGCCTGGCCAGGCCCCTAAGAGTACCGCGCAGGCAGCCTGTTTTGTCTGGAAGCTAAAACTGAGGCTCAGAGACGTTAAGTCACTTGACTGGAGTGACAGGGATGTTTAGGTGAGTCTGTGGGGTCCACAGAGCTGGCACAGGCAGTGTCCAGGTCCTGCAGGGAACCTGCCGCTCACACACCCAGGTGTGCCACCGCCACCCTCATGGTAACCCTGGCAGAGGAGGACTATCCTGCCCCCATTTCCTAGATGAAGAATCCGAGGCCCAGCAGGACTGTGAGGCTCCCAAGTTGGGGGGGGGGGCCAAGGGGCCCACTCAGTTCCTCCCCTGCTGAGGCCAGGCCCACCCACGAAGGCACGGATGGGTGCTGAGCCTCTGCCCTCCTCTGAAGCGGCAGGGAGCACTAGGGCTCAGCATGCCATCCTACCACGGTCTTGGTGCCGGCCAGACGGGGCTCCTGCCCCACTCATTTTCATTCCGAGGGGACTAGCCAGGACTTTTACTTCCCAGGAAGCCCAGACTGCCCAGCCAGGGCAGGGCAGCCGGTCGGCTGCGAGACGACAGGTGTAGTTTCACGCCTGGGCCAGCAGAGGTCAGCCGAGCAACACGGGAGGGCAGGTTTGGGAGCAAGGCTGGCCAGCCAAGTACCACCAGCTGGGGACAGAGGTTTCGTCGCCCTTTCCCCAGCACCACAGGGAAAGCCTTCGGCTAGCCCACAGGCAGGGAGCTCCTCCAGTCGCCCACTTGGTGAAACATGTGGTGAGCCAGGCATGCAGTGTGTGCTGCACCGTAAAGGAGAGCCTGGAAGGAGACTCTGCGGATCGCTGGCCGCTCCTCCACGAGGGTCACGCGGCACACACCTGTGCTGTTCACAGCTGTGTCCCTGGCACCTAGCTCTGGTATGCAGCAGGTGATCAATAAATCCTTGTTCAGTTCACAAGGGAGTCATCCCCAACACAGGTTTAGAGGTTTGGGGACCCAGGAGGGAGAAGGAAAGCAGGGCCCACAGGAAACATGCACTAAGCCGCTGCACTATGCTGATCCCTGGGCTGGGTACTTTCCGAGGGGGCCCTGGGAACCCACCCACTGGACAGATGGGACACAGGCTCAGAGATGTGACTGCCCAGGGTCACGCCGTGGGGACAAGGGCTGCTGCCCAAAGCTGGACAGAGGACCAAATGCTCTGCTCCCACCTCCCGCCCCTTGGCCCTCCAGCCCCTACCTGTTGGCCAGCTGGATGCCACTGAGCGTAGCTGAGCCATCACGGCTCACAAACAGCCGAAGGTTGCTGTCTGTGGGGACAGAGGATGAAGGCTGAGCAATCCGGGGACAGCCCTGGAGCAGTCACCTGGGGGTGAGTGTGGGGAAAGCTCACCCTCAGTGTTGCTACCATCTGTGAAGTCCTGGCTCTGCATGATCTTCTCCACAATGTCATCCGCGTCAATCCGGGTGTCATCCACCCAGGTCGGGTGGCTCTCCACTGAGTCCTTCTTCCGCCTGGGTGGGGCAGGGATGGTCAGGGCAGCAACAAGACAGTAACAGCCCAGCACCTACAGCACTCAGAATGCTGTACTTCATGTGCCCTCTCCAGACTCTAGGGTGCAGGTGCGACTATCACCTGGCTGCAGGGGGCACGGGGGCACTGGGAGGTTAAGGAACCTGCTCAAGGCCACACAGCACGTACGTGGTGGATCTAAGGCTCAACCTCAGGTCTGTTAGGCCCACAGATCACTCGAGTACAGACATACAAAACTGGAACGTCAGGCCTGGGGCTGGGCCCCACATGACGCTCGTCATCCAAACATCTAGACTGGGTACCTACTCTCACTGTGCCTGTGTGACAGATGAAGGACAGGTTGAGGGACCCACTGGGAGTCAGGGACTCACCGAAATGAGCGGTCCGACAGGTGCAGAGGCCGAGGGGGTCTCGGCGGCTTCTCGGGGGGCCGGTGCTCACGCTCGCCACCCTCGGGGCCCTCCACAGCCGGGCCCAAGCCACCTGAGGCGCTGCTGCTAGTGGACGTGTTGCGGCGGTGCGTGAGGTCCGACAGGCTGGAGGAGCACGAGTGCTCTGTGCTGTAGCCTGGCGGGTTGGGCAGCAGTAGGGAGCATGAGCTCTGGGCATCCTGGGCTGCGGGTGGGGGCTGTGGGCACAGGGCCAGGCCACTCACCAGAGACCTTGGACTGCTGGCTGGCATAGCTGGAGCTGCGGGAGTGGCCAGAGTGCGGCACCTCCTCTGGGCTGGACAGGTTCTGGTCTGGCTCCTCCAGCAGCCCTGCATAAGGCGACACAAGTTACCCAGCACTGCCCACCCACGCCTGCACACCTTCTTCTTGCCAGCTTCCTGCAGGGCACTCTGCATCTCAATTCCACAGACTGGAAAACTGAGCAGCAGCACCTGTGCCAAGCCACAGATCACCCTCTGAAGCTGGGTCTGAAGCTCATTCCGGACACTGGTGGGGACCTCCTGTATTCATAGAGTGCACCTGTTGCAGGCCAGCAAAGAGGAGAAAGCTACACGGAACGTGAGCTACACTCACTCATAACCACAGGGAGCGGCTCAGGCAGGGGCAGCACACATCAGGGCCGGGCCCACACAGGATGGGAAAGGGCTTCTCCTTTACACTAGACCGGGGATGGGAAAGGGCTTCTCCTTTACACTAGACCGTCAACATGCAGGAGGCAGAGGCCAACTGCCGCTTAGGGCGGTGGGGACTAAGCCTTCCCGACAGAGGAGGAGCACAGGCAAAAGCCCTGAGGCTGGGATGAGCCTGGGTCTGTGGAGCAGAGGAGGTGAGCAGACCAGGCCCCAAGGGCCAAGCTTCCAGGCACCCCCCCCCCAAGTAGGAGACATCAGGGAACCATGTCCTAGGTGGGGCCTAGGCTCCCCCTCAACACAAGAGGGAAGGCAGGACTCATCCATCCTATCTCCAGCAAAAAAGCATCCCCCAACCTTCAAACCTCCAACAGGCCCGCTGCAGATGGCGGGGCCAGTGGGCCTCACATCCCGTCCTGCCCAGGAGAGGCACTGCCTGGTCCCCAGATCTCTCTTCCCTGAGGCTGGAGAGAGCAGCACGGCTGGGACGCTCCAAGTGCAGCGGGCAAAAACCCCAGCTTTCTGCTCCCAGCCTTGCCTGGCTGGGTGTACAGGAAAGACTGGCCCAGGAAGGCCAGCCCGGAGGCCAGAGGTCC
This sequence comes from Heterocephalus glaber, assembly GCF_053883595.1. Lineage (NCBI taxonomy): Eukaryota > Metazoa > Chordata > Mammalia > Rodentia > Bathyergidae > Heterocephalus > Heterocephalus glaber. Next base: position 7,577,671 of record NW_028258316.1, on the reverse strand, counting down.
TTCACAGCTCTCAGGCTCTGGGGGCAGGCCTGCGCCCTCTCTAATTGCTTGATTTTTCTTTTATAACAGAGTCTCCCTATGTAATTCAGGCTGAATTTACTAACTGGTGGCCACGCCCCTGCCAGAGCCTCCCAAGGGTTGGGATTACAAGTAGCCCAGAGGGCAGCGCTAATTACTCTCCAGGCACTGATCTGACAGGAGCAGGTGCTTGGCTCACAGATTAGCTTGGGGCCTGCTTCCCAGCTGAGCCCACCCTAGGGGTGGCTGGGGCCAGAGGCTCACACCTCTGGAGCCTTGCTGCAAGCTGCACCCTGCACAATGACAGATCTCAAAGGAGGGACAGCGAATACGAACAAGTCGGGGCCAGGCCAGGGCCTCCTCCATGGGCAGCACCACCCCTCCTAAAGGCCCGCACTGTTGCCTCTGGAGATCTGGGCTGCTTCCCAGAGGGTAGCGCGAATGCTGTTGCCATAACAACTTCAATGCTGTTTCCATAACAACTTCGGCACCAACAGGAATGTGATAAGAATGTGATCAAAGCCAGCCCAGGCAGGCTGTAAATGTATTTAATGAGCTCAGCTAGTCCCTGCAGTAAACTATGGTGTAGTTACTAGGACAATTGCACTTCCCAGAGGACACACACTGCAGAGGCACAATGGCCACTCACAGCAGCTGGGAGGGACCAGGCTGCAGTTTGGAGCAGCCCTCCCTGGCGTCCACAGATCCTCTCTGGGCCTGTGGTTTCTCCCGTCCGCCTAGAGGGTCTCCTCTGTGTGCAAAGGGCGACTGTTGGGACCCGGGGCAACGGGGGCCTGAACAGAAGCACACACTGCCAGCCAGCAGCCTCCCCTCCTAAGCACCTGCCCAGGATGCTGCTTCGGTCAAAGGGTGGTCACTGGCCGGGGAGGGGTAGGCAGGTGGGCAACGGTACCTGAGCCCAGGACGGTGGGCCGGGCCTTGGGAGGCCGAGAGCCTGTGAGAGAGTTGGTGCCGCTGCCGCCGCCACTGCTGGTCCCACCGCCTTTACACGTCAGCTGCAGAGAGGCATCCTGGCCGGGGATGGAGATGGACTTGGCAGTGGATGCTGGCCTGGGGAGCAGGGAGGAGTGTGACTGGGGTGTCCCATCTCAGAATTGGATACAGACAGGGATAGCCTGGAGGAAGGAAGAGTCCCTGTTCCCCAACCACCACACCCAGGACCGAGCTCCCAACGCCCCAGGTGTCCTGGCTGGCACTCACGTCTTGAAGCAGGGGTCTCCAGAGAGCAGGAACATTCCAATGGTGACCTGGGGAAGAGGGAGACTCAGCCCAGGCACAGCTGCCTACAGTCTCCTGGCTCCAGCCCTAGAGGGACTCCAGGCCCTACCTGCCCCTTCCTGCCTGGGCGCACAGCCACCTGACTCTTGGAGCCCATTTCCTGTGCAGAGGAGAAAGGGAGCCCCAGGCCTGCCTGGTGGAGTGGTGGGTGGCCAGCAGTGAGATGTGGCTGGCCAGCGAGCAAAGAGCCCACCAAGTCAGCACCTGCTACTTTGCTACTTTTACTACAGTCCAAGCTCCTCTGTGGCAGGGCCCAACTGGGCCTGGGGCACAGCGCCTACCCCGGCAGGAAGTGGGAGCTCAAGGAGCCCCACCTGGGGGTGGGGGTACACAAGGACCTCCATGGGGAGTTTGAGGACTACAGTGAAACATGGAGCCAATTAGGAATTCAGCATCCACTTGGGCAAAGACTTTGGCAATGGCCCAAACATGGCAAAGTCTGGGTCCCAAAATCTGGGATGAGATGGAGTGACAGGTGGGAAAGGGGTGCTCAGGTCCCAGAACCCCTGACCTAAGTGGCAACCACTGGGCTGAGGGTTTTATGGATTATTTCACTTGGCCACAACAGCAGCCTACAAAGTGGGTGACAGCCCCAGGTTACAGATGAGGGAACCAAGACTCAGAGAGGGGAAGTGATGGACCACAACCCTGTGGGCAGGATATGCCACAGTCGCCTGAACGCAAGGCCATCTGACTCCCAGACCCCTCCATCTGCCCTGGCCGAGGGTGTGGGGGACTGAAAGGCCTGGCTGAGCACTCAGCCTGTACCCAGCACCTCATGCCCAGCTCCACACTGAGCCAGCTGGCTACCCCAAGCTAGAGCTTGGAAGTGCTATCAGGACACAAGCCAGATGGAAACGTGCAGACAGCCATGCGGGGGGGGGGGGGGGATGCCCAGACATCTCTGGTCCTGAGAGGCCACAGAGAAGCTGTCCAGCCAGGGAAGCTGTGCCAGCCACCAGCAACCTGTATGTAGCCAGTGGGGGGCATCCCCTGGGCGTCAGACCATGCACATGAGCCCAGGACACCAGTTCTTCGACCAACACCCTCCAGGAGCCAGGTGGTCACACAGGGCAGTGGTGAAGCTGGTCTGTGGAGTCCAATGGCAGGGGGTCAAGTGCCAGTCTGACCACACCCTGGACGAATAAATGAACTTCTGAGCGCCCTTCTGTGTAACCCGGGGCACACTTGGGGCAGCTGTCATGGTCATGGTCATGAGGCAGGAGACACAAGAACTCAGCACAGGCTGATCATACTGAGGGGTTCGCTAAACCCTTACAGACTGCAGTGGCCTACCCTCAAGCTCGCATGGGGAACCAGCCTGATCCCAGTGGCTCCTGCTGCCTGGCCAGGTGGGAAGCTGTATTTTTAGCAACCCTCTGGGGGATTCTGATGAGGGTTCTAATGGGGGTGGTGGTGGGAGAGGCAGCAGGGTGCCGGTACCTTGAGGATGGAGTTGTCCTGCCTGGTGTTCTTCGTGTCATACCCCTCCAGCAGGCAGCAGCGCACTGTGGAGCCCGAGCCTGCAAACTCGGCCAGGTTCAGGTCGGTAAAGCCCAGCTGTGGAGGCAAGAGGCTTGTTGGGAGGCTGCAGGGCCAGCAGATGCCACAGGGTTAACTGGGCTGGGGTGGCGAGGAGAGTAATCAGAGCCCCTGGGACCGCCCTGTGGCCCCCAACCGGCTGTTGCATAAGCGGGTCCCAAGGATGGGGCTCTGGGTTGCCAGCATGGACGTGGCAAAGCGAGAGCTTGCATCCCTGAGGAACACAAAGCATCCTTTGTGCTCCGTCCCAGTGTGCACCAGGCCAGTGCGCCTGAGATGAAAGGGCATTGTTGTCTGCAACACAGATGCACTGTTCCCTGGGAAACAAGGCTGTGCTGTCAGGAGCTGCCAGGAGACCAGGCAGGGGAGGAGGGAAGGCCCGTGGGAATGTGGTGGCAGGGTGGGCTGATGGGACATGGGGGGCTAGGAAGGGAGGAGACCCTGCAGAGTGAGCAGGATCCCCAGCAGAGTCCCCTGGTGGGGGCAGGAGCGAGAGGCTGGTGGGCAGAGCGTGGGGTCTGGCCAGGTCCTGAGGACTCGGGTTGCTCCTTGGCTGCAGGGCATGGGCTGGAAGGAGGTCTCGCCTGCCTCACTGGAGGGGAAACTAAGGATGAGGTGGGGACAGGTTTGGGGACTTCAGAGACAGCCAAAGCCATCATGGCTATTTACTAAGCGCCAGCTGCACACAAGTCTCTACTGTAGGGTTTAGGGGCACAGACTCCAGATTCAAGGAGCTGGGTTTGGGTCCCAGCCTGCATGACTCGGAGGGACCCTCCTGTACAGACCGAGGATGAGATGAGGGAGGGCGGAGGGAGTCTTGCTGGCACTTGCACTTGGTTTTACAGATGAGGAGTGAGTTCAGGGAGGGGAAGGGACTTGATCAAGCACACAGAGCTTGACCTGCACACAGCATGCAAATTAGGTTGATCAGTGCCGGGACCTGACACCTCCCTGGGCATCAGTTTTCTCCCTGTGTAATAGGGTGGAAAGCTGAGGTGCCATCGCAAGGGGCGACACATCATACCGGCTGCCTGATCAGCACCTGCCCGATGGTCCAGGCAGTGTGCTGGTAGCTTCTTCCCTAGCTGGGTGGCCATCCTCACCCACATGATACAAGAGAAATTTCTACTCTGCCAGGCCCTCCCTCCCCAGCAGGCTGTAGCCACCCTGCCCTCTGCTTCCGTTCAGTTTTTTGGTGGGGGAGCTGTGCTGTGGAGCCTGGGGCCTCGTGCACGCTAGGCAAGCTCTCTACACGGAGCTCCGCGCTAGCCTCACACTCTGTAGGGTTTGCTGCGGTCTGCAGGGAGGGCTGAGTGTCCACAGCACTTTCCTCAGGCCTTCCAGAAGGGGCTGCTGCTGGGCGCCTTCAGGAGTGTGGGGCGGGGGGAGTAAGGGTCCCCCAGAGAGAGGCTCAGAGAGAGGGTAGCGCTCTCTTCTCCTGCTCTTCCCACAGTAAAGGCCTCACTGGTCAGGGCTGAGCCGGGCTGCGAAAACCTGGCACCAACACAGATGTCCAACAGCAGGGACTGTGGAAGTCAGCTGTCACCACCATGCAATGGGATGCTGCTCCCATGAAAGCACAGAGAAATCTGTGATGACATGATATCCCGGGCAGGCAAAAGGCCCAGCTGCAGAGTGCGTGCATCGCGTGTTTCAGGAACCACAGTGCGTGCAGGCACACGAGCACATCACTCGCAGCAGGCTTTTCATTCACTGCTGTACATGGAGACAACTTTTCTTTTTCCTTAAAAGGTCTGGGGCTGAGGGTGTGGCTCAGGGGCAGAGCACCTGCCTGGTATGTGAGGGGTCCTGGGTTCAAGCCCTAGCATGACCCAAAAAGGTCTGGAAAGATCCTAACCAACACTGACAGTGCAGCCCTGGGAGGAGGAAGAGAGGAGGAGGACTGACAGCGCCTTTTCACTGTGAACCTTTACACCACTGTACTGCAATGAGGAAATGCTGCTGTTACATCAAGTGCCAAGACTCACAATCAAAATAGTCCACCAAATAATCCACCTTATGGAGGGCTCGGCGTCTCCTGTTTGGGCTGGAGAGAGGCTGAAGTCCTGCCCCCCCCGCACCCCCACTGCCCTTCCCACAGTTCCTCTTACCTTAGAATAAGCCTTTCCGCCTTTCAGCTCCTGCACAGGGAGGGAAACACAAGCAGCAGGATCACTGGGGAGCTCCACACTCCTTGTGAGTCTCCCCAGGTCCCCCCAACTCTGAGCTCTGAGCACCAGCACGGGGGACACGATAAAGAGCAGAGCAGCTTCCCACATTTTCCCCGGGAGGGAACAAGTCAGGGGAAGGTCCTAAAGCCCCCAGACCATCAGCCCCACCCCCACCCTCAGCCCCAGGCTCACAGCACCCCTGGCCCAGTTCCAGGAGCCCGGCCTCACCTTGCGCACAGACACGCGGAAAATGCAGGGGTCCAGTAGGCCCGTGGCTGGGTTGGCACTCATCTTACATATGAAGGTGAACCTCTTCCGCCAGCGCACACAGTTCTCCTGAACCTCCTCCCTGCAGACGGCCGGGCAGGTGAGTAGGGGGCAGGCAGGCACGTGGCCAATCCCTAGTGGCCCTGCTGCCAGTGGGACAGGAGGCAGCTCTCATGTTTCACTCTATATCACAAAGTGACTGTATTTTTACAAGAACGTGCTTGTGTAACCCTTGTAAACACATAAAACACCATGTACTAGGTAGTGAAGCAGTACAAGACAGGTCCTCAGGCTGGCTCTGCCATCCGCGGCAATGACTACAACAACCCTAACGGCTGCTGTGAGATCAATTGCCATGTGCCAGTTCCCATGAGCTCAGTCGGAGTGCCAGATAGGTGGCTGTACCCGTGCCAAAGCCTTCCAGCCGGTGTCTGGGCTGCTGTTACTGTCACCCATTCCTCAGAGACACTGGGAGCTCTGGGGGCTCTGCCACCCCCCTCAGGTGGGCTCCTGGCAAGGGCAGAACAGGGACTGAACCCAAGCAGCCTGGCACCAGCTCGGGGCCCTTGGCCTTCCTGACATTAAAGGAGGGCTTGGGGCCCAGCCACGCTAACGAACCCAGCACCGCATGCCAGGGAGGACGTGGGTGCCTCTCTTGGCTGCTGCAGGGGCTTGGCAAGGGCTGGGGACAGAGGCGGCACAGGTGGTGCTCAGAAGGCCAGGGCGGAGAGACGGCATCTCAGCTCATCTCACCTAACCTGGCGGCCAGGCGGGCAGCTGAGGAAGCGAGCTCTGGGTCACCTGCGGAACACGGGACAGCCGCCAGGCCGGGTCCGAGTCAGGCGGTGCCTGAACACAGAGCCCAGCAAAGTTTGGCAGGGGGATCCATGGGGCCAGCAGGGACCTGCTGCATCTCCGAGACCACCCCACCCCAAAGTTTACACAGTTACCACACATGACCCGGCTATTCTACCCCTAGGCACACACCCAACAGGAACGAAACCTACGTCCACACAAGAACTTGAACTTAAACACACAGCAGCATTATCCTACCCACAGCAGCCAAAGAGCAAAAGCCAAGCTGGACACTGCTTGTGCCTGTAACCCCAGCACTGAAGGAGGTTGAGGCAGGGGGATCACAAGTTCAAGTCTCACCAGGCCAACTTTATAAGACCCTGTCTCTCTAAAAAAGATAAAAAGGGTTGGGGATGTAGCTTAGTGGTAGAGAGAGCTCTTCTGAGTCCAATCCCTAGTACAGTTATAAAAAAGTAAAAGTAACCCAAATGTCAACCAACTGGGGAATGGATGATGCCTGGTGGTCTCTTCACAAGATGGAATAAAAAGGCAATACAGGACATGCACACGCTACAATGTGGGTCAACCTTCAAAACATTAATGCCAGGGGCTAAGCAAAGGAAGGTGGACACAAAGGACAACGTACCGTCTGCTTCATTCACAGCAGGGAAATCTACAGAGACAAAGTACACTGGTGGCTGCCACAGGATGAGGACGCTGGAGGAAAGTGATGGCCACTGGGTATGATTCTCTTGGTGGGATGAGGGAAACGTTCTGCAAACGACTGCACCACCCTGGGCAGGCTGGGGTGCAGCTGAGCAGGACAGCGCTTGCCTAGCATAGTGAGGCCCTGGGTTCCATCCCATCACCACCAAAACAAATGATAAAAACCACTCTCTGGATCACACATTTTAAACTCATGAATTACACGGTTTACGAATTACATCTCAACAAACGTCTCCCCCTAAGAACACACACAGTGGGTCAGATAAGTAGAAACACGGAGAACACGGCAGGGAAGGCGGGTGCCAGGCAGATGGGAAGGCAGGGGCTGCTGTTTCAGGAGGACGGCTGGCAATGGCCCTTCGGGCAGTGACACCTGAGCGAGGCTTGGAGTGGAGTGAGGACAGAGTGAACACCAAGTGCCAAGGCTCTGAGGTGGTGACAACTCAGCAAATGGCCAAACGGCATGAGGCCCAGGGGCTGAAGAGGGCAGCAGACAGGGCCGAGGTCAGTGCGGGGCAGGTGGCTGGATCCTGCTACCAGGAGTCTCAGCGGTCTGGCAGCAGCGGTCTGGTCCCTGCAGACTGCAGCTTAGGCAGGGGCAGAGAGCAGGCATGCACCAGTGGGGGAAGGGCAGAGAACAGAGCCCTCCCAGCAGGCACAGGCCAAGCTTGCCAGGGGCAGGCTGGGGAGCAGGGCCTTCCACCCTACGCCCCAACCCCCACCCCCGCCTGGGGTCCGGCAGCCCCTGAAGACAGCAGGGTGGGGAGTCTGTGGTTGGAGCGTGCTGGACACCCCTCCTGAGGAAGGAGGGTTAGCCCCTGTGAAGAAAAGCTGGTGGCGAACCCAATCACTCTCTCCCTTCCCTTTTGAGAGCCTGCCATGGGAACGGCCCGCCAGGAAGCCTGAGGCCCATCTGTGGTTCCTGTGGTCCTGCCAGGCCAGGATGGAGAAAGCCACGTGGAGCTCTCCTGACTCAGGTGACAGGCGTGTTCCTCCTCCTGCAGGAAGGTGAGCGGGGCAGGGCAGGGCCTGGGATCACGGGATTGGCACGGGGCCTCCCTCCTATTTGCACAGCGCTCTACACAATCCCTATCAGATGTCACCACTCCCACAGGAAAAGCCTGGCAGCCCGGCCCAGCCCATACCAGGGGACCACAGGGGGTGAAATCAACACCACACGCTTCCTGGGGGACCAACGTGCCCTCACTCTACAACACAGCAGGTGGCTGTGTTCCTGGAGGCTCAGAAATGCTGCACAGCTCACCCAAGTCCCAGAGCTGTGGGCAGCAGAGCCGCCACGGCCCCAGGCTCTTCTGTGTCCAGGCTCTGTGTCATGGGCTGGCTGCCACAGCTGCCTCCAGGACTGCGAGGTCCCTCATCAGACCCAGGGCCCTGGAGGGGGGAGGCTGGGCACCCTCAGATGGGTAGAAGGGGTCCCAAGCACAGGGCAGGGGCAATAAGATGGGGTGAGGGGTGCTCATAATAAAAGCAAGATAGGGAGGCCAAGGCAGGAGGATCAGCTTGAGCTACAAAGCGAGACTTTGTCTCAAACAACAGCAACAATAACAAAGATTAAGGACGCCAAGTGCCAAGCAGAGAGCTGTGAGCCCCAGAGTGGGCAAGTGGTCAGGTCAGGTTTGAGGAAATCTCAGGGCCCTGATTCATTCAAACCTTTTATGAAGCACCCACTACATGTCAGGTACTGCTGGAAGCCCTAGAAACTAGGCAGTAGACAAAGGAAGGTTCTTCCTTCAAGATGCTAATATGCTGGCAGCTGGTAGGAGAGAGAAGCAAAGGTGAGCCTGGGGTGGTAAGTGGTATAAGAAAAACCAACTGTGGAAGGTGGCAGGCAGTGTCTAGGCAAGGGGGGCATGGAGGAAAGATGCCGAGGGACGGTCTTAATGGGAAGGTGACATTGGAGCAAAGAGCTGAACAGGGTGACAGGGAGCCACATAGATACCTGGAGAAGAGCAGTCTAGGTACAAGGAGCAGCAAGTGCAAAGGGCCTGTGGCAGGAACACACTTCACCTGTGTGCAGAGGAGCAAGGAGGCCAGTGTGGCTGGAGCAGGGACAAGGAGGAGCAGAGTGGATGGAAAAGAGACTGGAGAGTCTTGACTTCAAACTTACAAAGGAACGAGGTGGAGGTTTTGAGAACTATGAGCATTCACATGAGTGTGAGGGGCCACAGTGCAGCAGTAACAGTGGGGCAAAAATGGGAACAACTCAAATGTGCTACAGAGAACTGTCCAATGGCATCGAGAAAGCGACTGCCAGGAGGAAGGGGAGAGAGGTAGGGAAAGACAGCCCCTTCCCACCTGTAGGAAAAGCGAGCTGCAGAAGGGGCCCACTTTTGTTTACTTTTTTAAAGTGACAAATGCAAATGTCCACGTGCACAGAGCAAACTGGAGATGCCCGTGTCACACTGCGCAGATGGGGCCTGCCAGGGGCCAAGGGCCCACAGGTAGCAGCAACGACAATCTCCCCGGTGACCAGTGGCACAGCGAGCCACCTTTCCTAGAGACAAGAGTACGAGAAAACTAAAACAAAGAAACGTTAGCAGTAAGATGTTTATTAGGAAAATAAGACCACTTGCCTTGCAGGACTGAGCTACAGAACCACAACTTTAAAATGAAGAAACCCAGGGCTGGGGATTTAGCTCAGTGGTTCCAGTGCCTGCCTCACAAGTGCAAGGTCCCGAGTTCGATCCCTGGTACCAAAAAAAAAAAGAGTCTCTTAAAATGAAGAAACCCAAGCGTGTGCTTCTATCCTCAGCACCAAAAAGAGAAAAAAAGTAAAATAACAAAAGCAAGGCTCAGAGGAAGGCATTGTTTTAGCCCAGGAACATCCTGGGTCCCTGGACAAGTGGCTCAGTCACACTGAGGGAGGGGACACTGGCCAGAGGGAAGGGGACACCTCAGCCAGGCCTGACTATGGTGCAGGAGCAGGGTGCCAGGGACACTTTTTTGTTTCTTGTCCAAGAGTTATTCCTGTAATCAAAATTTAAATTGAAAAAGAAGAAAAGGAATGAGGTTAGTAGAGCTGTTTATGAGCAAAAGGAATCTGTACCGCAGCTACCTGAGCCGGGCCTGGTCCACACCTGCCTTCGCAAAGCACTTGCACGTGGGGGTGCCCTATGCAGCGCCCATGACCGGCTGGCAGGGCAGGGCGGAGCGCTTGCCTGGACGGAGCAGCTGGGCAGCCCTCCGAGCCGTTTCAGGGTGTGCTTTCAGCTCCCCACTGCCTGCCAGGGACAGGTAATTGCAGAGACTGGTTTCGTTTTTAGCTGTAAGATATACAATTAGGCGTGCAAATCCAGCGAGAGAGGGCAAGCCCTCCACCCACCGCAGCCACTGTGGTCATCACAGAGGCCTGATTCAGCTATTTGTGAGCTGTCCTGAAATAGAGCAGAGCACCCCACCAGACTGCTGTCCTCAGGACTCCCCTGAGCTCTCCCGGGCCTCGGGAGACCAGCCCAGCAACCACAACCTGACCCGTTGGCTCATTCCAGGCATGCAGGCCAGGCAGTGTGGGGACCAGGACCCAAGTGCAAAGCTGGGCCTCCGTGATGCAGCCACAGATGTATGGGGGTGTCAGCTTGGGGTGTGGGGCACTCATCTTCTGGAGGAGCCCCTGGTGGAGCAGGGGAGGCGGGCGTTACAAAGGAAATGACTGTTAGCTGTTGGAGTCACAAGAACACCGAAGCAGAATAGGAGCGGACTGGTCTTGGGCAGCAGTGTCAGAGCCAGACTCCAGGGCTGACGCCGGACTAAAGATTTGGGAGAAGGACGTCCTAGGGAGCAGGAAGACCCAGAAGCAAGAGGGTGGCTCTCAAGGTAGCAGAAAGAGGGCTGTGGGTGGGGTGAGGCTGCCGAGGGACAGGGGAAGTCCCAACTCCGTGAGCCTCAGCTTGCCTGGAAAAGGGGGCTCTACTGCCCGCTGCACAGGCTGTATGGGTGGCTCTATGGTGCTGAGTGGGGGTGATTCTGTGGTTTCCTTTCTCCACTGCTCAGCTCAGGGGATGCAAAGCCTTTTGCCAACAGCATCTGTGTGGCTACCTCTTCCTAGCACTCACCTCACTGTGCCTCAGGACACCTGGGCAAGCAGCTGGCTGCCATCAGGGCCCCATGCAGATGAGGACTGCATCTTCTGTCTCTGTCACCACTGTCCCTCCCCAGTGCCAGTATGGAGCTGGCAGGGGGACTTTGCTCCATGCTCTCCCAGCAAGGCTGCTCTAGAACACACTGCCCTTGGGTGCACCGTCAATCAGTCCCAAAATAGTTCTGGTGCCCAAACTCGCCCTGCCAGACACCTGTTCTGCCCACATCCCAGCTACAGTCCTGTGAGACGCACACCACTCGTCTTGGTTTTACAGACAAGGGAACTGAGGTACACATAGGGTGGGTCAGACCCAAAGTCCTGCACACCACCTAGATGCTGCTGAGGTGCTGCCATCACAGCCACCACTTTACCCTGTCCTGAGACAGCCACCCTCAGAAGCAGGGAGCTAAGTGGTGTCCCTTCCCCCAGCAAGGCAGGCTACTGAAGAGACCTGGCTGCTATGAAGGTGACAGGCCAGGCTGGAGTGAGACACTAACCTCAGCTTCTCAGATGGTGACATTTGGAGCTTCCAGCAGGAAATGCCCAAAGTCTGTGCTCCATTGTTCCTGGAAGTCAGCTCCCTGCTACATCCCTAGCACTGACGGGGCCAGCAGTGTCACTGCCCAGCAAGCAACAAGATCCCAGAGCCGGGGCAGCCCCAGGTTCCCACCATGCAGGTGACCAGGGGTCGTGCCCTAGTGGGAGGGCACCACCTGGTGGGTGAGAGCCAACTCCTGGCCACAGGCCACCAGGGACCAACGGGCCCATGAGGCCTCTCCCGAGGCGGAGCTAAGGTGCACACAGGTGGCAGTCATCACAGGAGCAGAAAGCCAGGCAAAGGGAGTCCTGGGGACCAGTGGGGTGGCCCGGCTCATGACAAGGCTATGGTACAGGGCCCCGAGGTGACCCCGTGGCACCCTCAGCACATCATATTCCCAGCTGTGAGGACCCACTAGTCCCTGCTCACTACCAGTGTGCTCAGCATGGGGCCCGGGCCTGGCAGGAAACAGGTGCCGATCTCACAAAGTGGGGAAGTGAGGCCCAGCAGGACAGCGGTTCCTGGACTCGAGTGAGCATAAGCACATCCACCAGCTTTTCAGTTTGAAGATGCCCTGCCAGAACCATGGACTATAGGACATGGCTTCTCAACCTGCTATAGCACAACTCCAAGGGTGACAACCAATGTCTCCAGACACTGCCAAATCACACCCCCGGTGAGCACTGCCACAGGCCTTAGAAGTACTGTCAAACCCAGGTGACTCTGGTACAGAGAGCAGGGTGCCTGGCGCAGCTGTGACTCCCATGTGGGACCCAGGGACTTTCCAGCCCAGCTGTGCTCTGGGTTCTCGAGAGAGCTGGTCCCTGATCACCCCACATAAGAAGAGGTCTCCAGAGGAAGCTCCATCACAGGAGTCCCTGCCTGCCGCCCAGCCTGCCCCTCTTGGCCATGCCCATGAGCTGGTTCCTGGAGGAGCAAGAGGCTGTAGTGATGCAATCTAGGTTCCTGGCTGATGAAAGCCAGCCCAGGCTAGAAGAGTGAGAGTCTAATAAGGAAACAATTTAAATTGACAACATCTGCCAGTGCTTCCCCGAAGAGGAGTGAGTGTAGTCGCCTGGGGAGGGGCCCATCCCGGGAACCAGCCAAGGCGGCCAGCCAGGGGCTGCGGGGTGGAAGAGCCGGGGTGGAAGAGCCAACGTGGCAGCCCAGCAGCACAGGGCTCTGCCAGGAGTTCAGGGCCACATGCAGGGAAGTAGCTCTTACAGTGCTGGCACGCCAGCCCCTCCTCCCACTGTGAGCAATGAGAAGTTCCTAGAAGCCAAAGCACTTGCTGGTGCCTGACACTGGAGTGCTCAAGGAGCACCCTGGAGCCCCAAGCTGCCGTCTCTGGTCTCCAGCCAGTGAGCCCTGAGGATGGCTTGGGAGCACAGATGGGCTGGGAGGGGAGGCTGGCACTGGCAAGTCACCCAAGCAAGCAGAGGAGACAGTTGGCAGGGGCTTCAGAAACTGAGAGGACAAGGAGCAAGGGGCTAGTGAGCCCCTCCGGCTCGCTGGGGAGGTGGCAGAATTAGGAGGAAGGATTCTGGAGTTAGATATGCCTGGCTTTGAATGCTACTACTCTCCAGGCAAGCAACTGTGAGACTGATCTTCAAGAAACCCAGCCCAGGGGGCCAGAAATTTACCTCAGTGGTGCCACCGCCTGCCTCGCAAGCGTAGGTCCTGAGTTTGATCCCTGCTACCAAAAAAAAAAAAAGAAAGAAACCCAGCTGCCCAATGCCGGGCATGGTGGCACATGCCTATACTCCCAGCACTTGGGAAGCTGAGGCAGGAGGATTGCTGCAAGTTTGAGGCTAGCCTGGGCTACACAGTTAATTCAAGGCCAGCCTGAACTATGTTTTGAGACCCTGTCTCAAAACAAGAAACCCAGCCCAGGCAGGTGCCAGTGGCCCTGTTCTTTTTGTTTTTTTGTTTTGGGTACCGGGGATTGAACTCCGGACCTTGCACTTGTGAGGCAGGCGGTGGAACCACTGAGCTAAATCCTCAGCCCTAGCGGCCCTGTTTTACAGACATGGCTACCCTGCTCTGCCCTCTGTCCTGAGTCAGCTTAGAACCTGGGGAACTGGATTCTCAACTGACCCAGGGTTCACTTCCTCCGGCTCTTAGAACCCATCAGGACAGTAAATGTAGGGATCCAAAGTAAACTGCTGCTTTGACCAAGTCCTGGTCCAACCCCACACACCTGGCAAAGGTGCTCTCGCCTCCCAGTCTGGCCCAGCCTGCCTCCTGTTTCCTGGGCACTCTCCTGTGTGGTAGGGTGCTTCTCAGACATCAACTTTCCACTTCCACTTTCCAGGGAGTCCAAGCCCTTATCATATACACGCAGGGGGTGGGGGTGAGAGGCGGTCTGCACCCTGAGCTCCATTCTGCAGGATCCCTGGGAAATCTGCAAAGCAGGGGAGGCATTCTTGGGCCCCACAGCAGCACGAGTATCCATCAGACCAGGCTCCTGTGCTTTGTGGGCTGACCCTTTACTGTGAATATCCATGCTAAGGAAAGATGGGTTTCGGGACCAAGCTCATGCCAAGGGTCAGAGGGATGTAGTCAGAGGCAATCCCATCAAGAGCTACTGGGGTCGGGGTCGAGGTAGGTTAATCCAGACCAGAGGAGATAGTGGCAAATGCTCAACAGGTAGGCCCTGCACAGGTGCCTAAGATCAGCCTCCCCCCTCCTGGGCACCTGGTTCGTATCAGCGAGTCAGGCACTGGACCAAGAGCTGTCCCTGGCTGACCTTCTGGAACCCACAGCCCATCATCCTCATGTCACAGGTTAGGAACCTGCAGCCCAGGGCAGGGAAGTCACCTGACCAAGGTCTCCTGGCTGGGAGAAGTCTGTGATCTGAAGCCAAGCTGGGCCCCCTGCCAAGACTGGGTGAAGCCAGAGGTCCCAGAAATTCAAAGCAAGAAAACAGTGGGTGAAACTAATTAAGAGAGACAACGATGGTCACTACATCCTTGTGGAGGGAACAATCCAACAGGAAGAGATGACAGTCCTAAATATTTATGCACCAAATACGAATGCCCCCAACTATACAAAACAAATATTAATGGACATGAAAAACCAAATAAACAATAACATAATTGTAGTGGGGGATCTCAACACCCCTCTATCACAAAGAGACAGATCATCTAGGAAAAAAATTAACAATGAAATTCTAGAACTGAACCAAGCTATTCAACAAATGGACTTCATAGATGTTTATAGAATGTTCCACAACACAAAATCAGAATACACATTCTTTTCAGCTGCACACGGGTAATTCTCCAAAATAGATCACATGCTAGCTCATAGGGCAAATCTAAGTAAATGTAAAAGAATTCAAGTTAACCACTGTATATTATCAGACCATAGTGCAATACAATTAGAGATCAATAACATAAGAAACCGCAAAACACCCACAAACACGTGGAAATTGAATAACACTCTCCTGAACAACCAATGAATCACAGAGGAAATTAAAGAAGAAATTAGACAGTTTCTACAAGTAAATGATAAATGCCAGTACAATATACAGGAATCTGTGGGACACAATGAAAGCAGTTCTACGCGGGAAATTCATAGCAGTGAATGCCCATATTAGGACAACAGAGAGAACTCAGTTAAATAACCTAATGCAGAACCTCAAGCTCCTAGAAAAAGAAGAGCATAACAAACCCAAAGCACGTACAAGAAAGGAAATTATAAAGATCCGAGCAGAAATCAATGCAATGGAGACTAAGAGAACGATACAAAAAAATCAATGAATCGAAGAGCTGCTTTTCTGAAAGAATAAATAAAACTGATGAACCTTTAGCCAAGCTTATCCAAAAAAGGAAAGAAAAGGCTCAAATCCATGCAATTAAGAATGAAAAAGGTGAAGCCACAACAGATCTAGCAGAAATTCAGAGGATCATCAATACCTACTTTGAGAACCGATACTCTAATAAAATGGAAAACTCAGAAGAAATGGACAGATTCCTAGATACATACGAATTGCCAAAGTTAAATGAAGAAGATATAGAAATTCTAAACACCCCAATAACAATGAGTGAAACTGAAAATGTAATAAAAAATTTACCAACAAAGAAAAGCCAGGTCCTGATGGCTTCACTGCTGAATTCTACAAGACATTTAAAGAAGAACTATCACCATTACTCTTTAAACTCATCAAGGAAATTGAAAGGGAAGCAAGGCTTCCAAATTCTTTCCTGGAAGCAAGTGTTACTTTGATTCCACCAGGGAAAGACACAACCCAAAAAGAGAACTACAGACCAATCTCCCTAATGAACATAGATGCAAAAGTCCTCAACAAGATACTGGCAAGCAGAATACACAGTGTCATTAAGAAGATCATACACCCTGACCAAGTCAGATTTATCCCAGGGATGCAAGAGTTCAACATCCGTAAATCAATAAATGTAATACACTATATTAACAGAGTCAAGGACAAAAACCATATGATCATCTCAATAGATGCAGAAAAGGCATTTGACAAAATCCAGCACCCATTCATGATAAAAACCCTACAGAAAATTGGAATAGAAGGTCTTTATCTCAACCTGATTAAGGCTATCTATGAAAAACCAACAGCCAACATCATACTAAATGGTCAAAAACTGAAAACTTTCACACTAAAATCAGGAACAAGACAAGGATGCCCATTATCACCACTCCTGCTCAATACTGTTCTGGAAACATTAGCCATAGCAATTAGACAAGAGAAAGAAATAAAAGGAGTAAAGATAGGAAAGGAAGAAGTTAAACTGTCATTATTTGCTGATGATATGATACTTTACACAGAAGACCCAAAAAACTGGGTCAAAAGTCTTCTAGACCTAATTGACAGATTCAGTAGAGTAGCTGGATATAAGGTCAACACTCAAAAAGCAATAGCCTTCTTAAACGCAAATAGCAGACCCATTGAGAGAGAAATTCAGGAAATAATTCCTTTTACAATAGCATTTAAAAAAATGAAATATCTAGGAATCAACCTAACAAAGGTAGCAAAAGACGTCTACACTGCAAACTACAGCACTCTGAAGAAGGAGATCAAAGAGGATATAAGAAAATGGAAAGATATCCCTTGTTCCTGGGTAGGAAGAATCAATATAGTGAAAAGGGCCATACTTCCAAAACTACTATATAGATTTAATGTAATACCGA
The DNA here is from genome assembly GCF_053883595.1 of Heterocephalus glaber. NCBI lineage: Eukaryota > Metazoa > Chordata > Mammalia > Rodentia > Bathyergidae > Heterocephalus > Heterocephalus glaber. The sequence continues at coordinate 7,561,056 of NW_028258316.1, read as the reverse complement.
TTGAAATTCCAATATACTTCACAGAACTAGAGAAAACAATCCAAAAATTCATTTGGAAGCAGAAGAAACCTAGAATAGCAAAGGCAATTCTAGGCAACAGAGACATGGCTGGGGGTATCACAATCCCCAACTTGAAACTCTACTACAAAGCTACTGTGATTAAAACAGCATGGTACTGGCAAAGAAACAGACCTGAAGATCAGTGGAATAATTAGAAGATGCAGAAACAACTCCAGACATACTCAGCCACCTCATCTTTGACAAAGGAGCCAACTGCCCTCATTGGAGAAAAGACAGCCTGTTCAATAAATGGTGTTGGAAAAACTGGATTTCAACCTGCCAAAGATTAAAACTAGACCCATATCTATCACTGTGCACTAAACTAAGATCAAAGTGGATTAAAGAGCTAAATATCAAGACAGAAACAGTAAACTTGCTGGAAGGTAAGTTAGGTAGAACTCTCAATGACATTGGCATAGGAAAAGACTTTATGAACAAAACTTCAGTAGCACGGGAGCTAACACAAAGAATCAACAACTGGGATCTCATCTTATTAAAAAAGCTTCTGCACTGCAAGAGAAACTACCAATAGAGCTAAGAGACAATCTACAATATGGGAAGAAATTTTTAGCAGCTGTACCTCAGACAAAGGTCTACTATCTAGAATATATAAAGAATTGAAAAAAATCAGACCCCCCCCAAATTCAAAGACCCAATTCAAAAATGGGCATCTGAAATGAACAGACATTCCTCAGGCAAAGAAATAAAAGCAGCAAATAAATATATGAAAAAATGTTCAACATCATTGGTCATTGGAGAGATGCAGACAAAAACAACACTGAGATTCCACCTCACCCCAGAAAGAATGGCTGCTATCAAGAAATCAACCAGTAACAAATGCTGGAGGGGGTGTGGAGAGAAAGGAACCCTTCTCCATTGTTGGTGGGAGTGCAGACTGGTGCAAGCACTGTGGAAATCAGTATGGAGATACCTCAAAGAACTAGGACTACAGGTCCCATTTGACCCAGGTATTCCCCTGCTGGGGATCTTCCCCAAAGAATTAAAAGAATCATACCACAGCAATATATGTGCACCTATGTTTATAGCAGCACAGTTTGTAAAAGCTAAAGCTTCCAAACAGCCCAAGTGCCCATCAACTGGAAACTGGATAAAGAAGATGTGGGGTTTTTTTTTATAAAATGGAGTACTACTTAGCCATAAAGAACGAGAAACTAGTCATTTATAGCTAAATGGATGCATATAGGCCACACTCTTAAGTGAAATAAATAGGACACACATGTAAATACTGAATAGTATCTCTAGTGTGAGAAACTGAAAGTGTAAATAAGGATGAAAATGATTAAAACGATTAATTGAAAATCTGAAATAGGAAAAGGTCCAAAGGTGTAGGGGTGGTGGGAGGGAAGGGGAAAGGGAAGAAAGGAAAGGAAAAATTATGAGAAAGAAAAAATAAAGGAAACAAAATCTATGTAAATAGGGAAGGGTGGAAGGGGTGAAGGGCACATAGGTAATGGGGAAAAAATAAGAACCAAGATACATCATGTACAGGTACAAGCACCCAATGATAAATGTAAATGTACTGTATACCTAAAATGTACCAATTAGTATATAAATAAAAAAAAAAAAAAGAAAGAAAACAGTGGGTGTCACGCTAGGTTGCGGAAGCAACTTCCCCTCCCAGGCCAAGATGGCAGCAAATGGAGCTGCAGGGCCAGCTCTGCTCCAGGACTTCCCTTCCCCTGTCAGACTCAGCAGGCCCACTCAGAAGTATGGAGATGCAGAGAGATGGGGAGCCAAGGGCCTCAGTCACACCCTGTCCCTGTCTCATCGAGCTGCTACAGGGCCTGGCACAAACACGGTAGGCATCCACGCTGAATGGGGCAAGGGCCTACAGCCTTTCAGGAGGAATTGAAGAGAGGGACCTCAAGTTCCTCTCAGAATCATATGGTCCAGGATGCAGGCAAAGTCCCTGACCCAGTCCCTTCCCTTTCCTGCCTGAGGGCCATGCATCTGATCATTGCCCCAGACCCTGAACTGGGCAGGGACAGTGGAGAGGTGGGCTGGCAGGTGGCCCAGGCACGCATGGCCACTCCTGGAGGACTCACACCTAGGTGGTGTTTGATTCACCAGAGAGAGAGGAGGGAGGGATCCTCATCCCCAGGGCCCCGTTCCTCCAATGGCTGGACTCGAGTCACGCGGATGCCTTCCATCCAAGCTCATCCTTGGGCACCCCAGCACGTGTGGGCTTCCTCTTCTGGGCCTTGCTTTCTGGGATGGTGAAAACAGCACCACTCCTGAAGGCAGGGCTTCTGTTGTGTTCCCTGCTGCTTCCCCTTCCTGAGGACAGTGCCTGGCACAAGGTGGATGCACAGTAAGCATCTGATGACTGAATGAGAGCCTTCCACAAGCACACCTGTAAGTCTTCCTATGCCACCTCCAGGTAGGCACTTCCCAGTTGTGGCTGGGCCTCATTCTCCGCAGACACAAAGGTTGGGTCGGAGATCGCTGCCATCACTGGGTCTGCCACCTAGGTGTGCCCACTGACCCACACCATATTCCCTGTGGCCTCCTGGCCTTCTAAGGTGACCCCCAGATAATCAGAGATTGCTCAGGCAGAGTCACTTTTCCTCCAGCCCAGCACCAAGCCAGACCTGTTTTTCCAGCCGTCCTCACAGCTCTCAGAGATTCCAGCCACAGGACAAAGGGCTCAGGGTCATTCAGGACACAAGCCCTGACTCACAGGTCTCTACCTCCTCCCTGGACACCTGATTCCGCAGGCTCATGGACAACTCGGGGCCAGCTTCCTACTCTATGTGCATTTGCTGAGCACTTGCTATGGGCCTGGCTGAGCAGGACACTGGGATACATCCCAATGGGCCAGCTCGTACATCCACAATAAGCAGGGTTGGCCTCACCCAGGCCCAGCTCTATTATGTGATCATCTTTAGCTGACACAGACCCCTCAAGAACTGCTGTGGCCCAGATCAGCCTTCTTTGCCACACAGCGAGAGCACACCAAGGGCCAATCCCCAACAGGGCCCAGGACCAGCGCAGATGGAATGGCAACACCTCCACATTCTGCTCATTCCCTGAGATGGACATGTCTCAGGGTCTCTGCTCATGCATGCGAGTGACCCAGATCTAATCACAATTGTTTCAATGGGTGAACTGCAGGAAGAGAGAAGAGAAACAACTTAAGGATAACAGGGAAACAGGGACCTTTCCTTCCTGTTCCTATCCTTGCTCCCCTCTAACCACTGCCCTTGATTGACACTAACTACTGCCAGCCTTCACTGAGCACACTCTGTGCCAGGGCTATGATGGGTACATTCACCCATCTCATCCACACATCACAGAGAAGGTTACTGCCCTATTCACTGATGAGGAAAGCAAGGTTCAGAGACCCAGCAGGCTGGCAGCCCCAGGAAGCCCCCAAGTCTTGGACCTGCCAAGCCCCACAGCCCCACAGGCCCTGCTGGGGTTTGCAAGAGGCAAGAGGAAAATTCCCAGCCGGAGGCTGTTGGCAGCTGCCAAGATGAGCCCCACACACAAAAGCGATGGTTCATCAGTCAGATGGCTCAAGCTGGCCTGACAGAAAAACCCAGGAAAGTCCCGAGGACTACCTCCAGGAGCCCAAGGTGACTCATTGTGTCCAGAGGGCTTCGGTGCCCACCCAGCACCACGAGAGGGGTGGGGCAGCTCAAGACTCACTTCTAGCAGAGGTGTGCAGCTCACAGGTCCTCTGAGGGAACACAGCCACAGAACCAGCCCCTTCCAGATGCCGATGACCTTACCCTGACTTATACCTGAATGCTTAAAACTCTACACAGATGGCCGTGTACCCTCCTGGTTAGTGCTGGCAGGGACACTGGTCCTCTGCCGCCATAGCAGCAGCTTGCTCATCCTTCCCACTGCAGAGGGAGTTTTGCTTTCAGTCCTCCTGCAATGAGCAGGGTGAAAAGCCACCTTTCTCAGATGACTCTCGCCCTGCCGCTGCCCTTTGTGGTTCTACAATACAAAGATGACTCTGATCTGATCTGAACCCTTCTGAGGCCCCCACCCCTCAGGATGTTGTGTGAGCCCCTCTGCAGGGCCCTCGCCTCCTCCAAGCTCCCTCCAGGCCACTCTCTAACCCTGGCTGTCCCCAAGACCCCAGCCCTACATCACTTCCTCATGGTCAGTCGCCACAGTTCCAACTGTTGTGTGCTTCTCCTTTAGGGGTCTATAGGATTGGGGACCACATCACAGGGCCCAACCAGGGACTCAGACATGGAAAGTGCCCAGGAAATTGTAACAGAGGGGACAATACAAGCCACAGGTGTGCAAAGTCTAGCCACTCTGAGAGGAAGTGGTGGGAGGCAAGGGTGCTTTTCGTGCGAAGAGGACCCACACTTCCGCCTTCCCTGGCAGCAGTCTGCCTAGCTCCTGTCTGGGCAGGTTTGGTCTTTTAGCTACCAGTGGCCTGGCAGTGTCCTAAGCAGGCAGCCCTGATCTCAGGAGGACTTGATGGAGGAAGAAGCCGAAGCTGCAAGGGCAAAGCCTTTGGCCAGTCACAGAGCCATCCAGGAGCTGCCAAGGTCCAAATGCAGAGCCTGAGTGGGGCCACAGCCTCTCTTCCTCTTTCCTTACCGGTTGTGAGCGCTGCTGCCCCTGTGGGGGGCCCACTGAACCCTACCATCAGGCCCACAGCTGCCTCTCAATTACCACCTTAGAGCCCATGGTGGCACCAGGCTGCCTGGTATGCGGGTGAGGGCTGCTCCTGACACCAGCTGATACCTCGGGCACAGAGGAGGGGAGTGCCTGGGCTACACAGCTGGCTGTGGCCGCCATAGTCCAGCATATACTCTGGTTCAGAGCCAGGGGAGAAAAGTTCCAGCCTGGGACAGTGCCAACCCAAAGCAGGAGGTTCAGGCCTACAGTGCAATGGAGACCACTCCTGACCATCAAGGGTCCACAGTCTGGGGAAGGAGCTAGACACAGGGGTGGGGGCTGCAGTACCCTGAAATGAGGACTCATAGAGCTGAAAAGGCCAGAGGAGCTAGGAATGGCTTCCCAAAGGAGGGGCTGTTGGGCTGGGCAGGAGTTCAGCAAGTGGGGAGGTGGGAGGCTGAGGAAGAGGCAACTTCAGGGCAGAGGAGGAGCACCCAGAGGCCGAGGGGTGAGATAAGGGCCAAAGGGCTGCATATTCTCACCTGCACCCCTGCCACCAGCAGGTGACAGCCAGTTCCTAGTGTCAGGACCAGCTCTGGGGAGCTGTCCTCTAGCTGCCAGAGTGGTCCCTAAGCCAGCAATGCCAAGGGTGCTCCAGGGGGACAGGACTAAGCCAACGGGGGACAGAAAGCAGGCCAACCCCAGGGGCCCTGAGCCCAGACACCAGGTGTGCTCCTTGTCACTGTCACCCTGGGAGCTGTGAGTGAACATGAGTGGGAAGCACCCTCTCTGGTGACACCCTATCAGTCCTGGCCCACAGAGGAGTACCAGCTGCCACAGGACCAAGTGAGGCACACCATCCAGCCCACCATGGTGACTCAGGCTGGGGCCAGGAGCCAAGCTGGATGTCTGACAGGCATTACCTCACCATGTCCTCTGGAGAACACTTCGAGGCAGACAGCACAGCCCCACCTCCAGGGAGGTCACAGAGGAGGCTGGAGCTAAGTCCCTTGCCCAAGGTCACAGGCAATGGCAGGCAGGCCTGGGTAAGGGGAGAGGCAGACACCGGACAGGCCCAATTCTCTATCGGAGTTTCTTCCTCCAAGCACCAAAGTAAGCTGGCCTCAGGGTAGGGGGCTGTGCCCAGCCAGTCAGCATCTAGTCCAGTGGGATCCACGCGATTCTGGGCCTACACTGGACAGCTCTTCCAAGCCTAGTGCCTAGAGAGGCTCAGAGCAAAGCCCAAGGGTTTGCAACCCAGCCCTGTGAAGACACCATAGCCAGGTAAGTCACAGAGTACTTTGGGACCCCGGGGGCAGATCTGGTGTCCGCTCAATCCAAAGCACTTGCAGCAGAGGTGGATGAGGAGCCACACATCCCCTCTGCATCCACCCTAGCTCTAGGACTCTTTCTAAACTAATCTGTTTCCCCTGCTGGAACCTTTCCGTGGCTCCTTGGTAGGTAAGGACAGACCTAAAGGTTGCAGCATCACTGCCTGGTCCCTGACTCCACCCATACACTGAGTCCCTAGGCTGAGGCCCATGAGCAGGCTCACCAGTGGCCACCCCAGTGCCCAAGCAGGGCCCCTCGAAAGCAAGTCAGGACTTCCAGGTACTGAACAAGCAGGGTTCAAAGCCATCCGGGGCCTCTGAGCCATCTCTAGGCAAGGAGAGCTGACAGGCGAGCCGTGAGATTGCCACAAAAACCTCTGGTCAGCATAGCCTGGGGATGGAGCTCCCAGCTAGGATACAGGCCTCAGGGATGGCCTTGTACTCACAGAACCAGATCCCTTCGGGTCAGGGCCACTGTCAGGCTGGCAGGCAGGGGCTGCCAGGTAGCACTTGTCAACAATACAGCCAGCTGGCAGCAAAGGCCAGGTCTGTGGAGCAGACTCTTAAGGCCAGGCCTAGGCAGGGCAGCCTCAGACCTCACCAAGGCCACCAGCAGCACCATCTGTCCTGGTAGCACAGCCCTGTGCCCGAGCTGGCCTCTGAAGCCTCCTGACCTCCCTGCTAGAGGAATTCTCTTCACAGGTCCCTCTGCTGGCACATGGAAGGCCTTCCATGAGGTCCACACAGGGGACCAAGGACATGTCCTGGGTTCAGGAAAGGCCCAGACCAACAGCCCACGCTGAAGTAGCTGCAAATCCCATTGAGCCAAACACTGCCATGCAGCACTGTTGTCAGATCTTCCAATTGGAAAGAAACTGAAAGGCCAGATTTTTATGTAAATCAACAACTACAGAACACTGCATGAGTCCACAAAATCCTGGATACTTTTAGCCATTTTGCACCCTCTGAATGTCCATCTTCAGCAACTCTAAGCAACAGGCACAAGGCCAGGCCTTCAGGACAAGGACCTCACCTGGCCACTCTGCCTGCCACCTTCTCTAATCTGTCCCCTTTCCTCTTCCTCTGCCTGCCACCGCCCAGCCAGGCCAGGCCAGGCCAGCACTGCCTGCAGGCCAACTCCAACTGGCTCCCACCAGGTCTGGATCAGGGCCCCTTGCACCTTCTCCAACATCACCTTCCATCTTGCTTTACTCCAGAACCAAGTAAGTGCCTTCCAGCAAGGGGCCTCTACTTCCCACTTCTAGCCCCACCCCTCCACCTTCAAGAGTCTCACAGTGTTCCTTCCTCAGGTAAGCCCTCCATTCTTGTGGTGATAATGTACCCCATGAAGAGACAGTGAGCCCCATGAAGGCAAGGACTGGGACCCCAGCCTGATGACGAGTGGCCAGAGGCCTGAATGGAAATGCCTCCCCAGCAAATTCCCTCTGATTAGGGTTATCTTTATCTTTTTTTTTTTTTTTTGGTATCGGGGATCGAACTTGGGACCTTGTGCTCGCATGGCAGGCGGCAGAACCACTGAGCTAAATCCCCAGCCCAGTATTATCTTTATGTATGTATACAATGTGGCAATAAATATTTTGCTATTGAAAAAAAAAATCCCTCCCCACTGGTCTGCCAGGGTCTACTGGTATCCACAAGGACTCACTCCACATCTGCCTGGCTCCAAAATTCCCATGATGCCCACCAGGGAAGAGGGGTGCCTGGTCCTGCTCACCTCCAGAAGCCCAGGACCAAAGGGTACTCAGAGTGGAACGGGGTCCCATTCTTGTGCCTCAGCACTTCCTGGTGCGCTCAGGCTCTAAGTTCCCACTCTGGGCAGGAAAATGGATGCCCTGCCCATCTCAGAGGTCCCCTGCACCTCCACACTCCTGCTCCCTTCACCCAATCTCCAGCCTGCCTTCCTACTGCTCCATGCCAAGGTATTCCTGAGAGCAGGCCTTGGATGGGAGTGGACCCAAGTGGCATTTGGCAGCCTCTTCCAAGGAGGGCGGGCAAGGGACTGCGGAAGCACAGCCCTGCCAAGCCTGTGTGAGGAAAGACCAGCCGTCTTGGCCTCCCCAGGGACTGGGCCTGGGCATACGCCCTCCAGCTGTACAGCTGACCTGTCCAAGGGAATGGCCCTCTGTGGCCTCCCATCTGGGTGGCACCAGTCCATGACCACAGAAGGGAGGCAGTGCCTGCATGGTGAGCACCCAGGTGCCCCTTCAATATCTGCCCAAATAAACCCCACTGAAGGCCGACAGACCGCTCCAAGCTGCCAGAGAAGAAAAGGACAGAGAAGCGGACTCTCTGTGTCTCGGACAGCCAGGCACGCAAGTTCAGAGCTGGAGGAGCCCCTGCAGCAACCTTCTCCTCCTAGCCCAGCCTACCTTCTTTGTGCAGAGATGGGTACTGAGGTACAGGGGTAGAGGTCGGGTCCAGACCACAGTGCGACTGGCTGTGCGATTTGTTCCACCTATGAGTGACCCTGGTGAGTCACTTCTTTGTACCAGGCCTCAGTTTCCCCATCTGTCGGCTGAGGAGACACTCTCTCCTTTCTCTCCTCCTTGCTGTGACATAAAGCAGCACCTCCCTTGTATCTCCTCCCCTGACACCACCAGCCACATGCATGGGGTAAGCCAAAGGACCAGTACCAGCCGGGAGCAGAGCCCTCAGGATACCTAGGATTATTCCTGCCCAAAGGCCACCTCAACAGGTTAGCTACTTCCCAACTCACTAGACTGGGCTAAGACTTCTGTATCCCTCCTGGGACGCCCTCTCCCCCGAAAATCTCCTAGATGGCATTTGGATCCATCTGTCTGGGAAGCCTCTCTAGGGACCCCAGAAAATGCCACTGTACTCCAATGCTAGCCTGTGCCTGGTCCCACATCCATAGCAGTGACTTCAACCCCACTCCTGCCTTATGGTCCTGGGACTCTTTACCTTGGGCCTCCAAACTATCCAGCTCTGTACTTTCCTGTACCATCCAATTCACTGAAAGGAACCTTTTTCAAAGGTTTGGGCATGCTACATGGGTCTATAGCTACTTCCAACCCACCCAAGTTCAGGTCTTCTTTCTGCTCCTCTGTAGTTGAGCGATACTTGGCTCAACCACTTTAGCACTCCTGAACCCAGTGTCTTCACCTGTAAACGGGGACAACAGCCTCAGCTCACAGAAGGTTGTGGGGACTCAACAGAGCATGCGTTGGAGGTGCTCAACAAATTCCTGGCATACAGCAAATGTACATTCAGAGCTCGTTTGAATCATAATGGTAGAAAAATTGTTTTCCCAATTGCCATTTACCACCCAGTGACTTCTCGCCTCTCTGGCTTAGGTGCCTCTCCAGATGGCTGAGAGGACTCCTGGGGATACCATCTGCAAACAGCACAGTGCCTGGCACACAGCACGGGCACTCAGAACACAGTGGCTGTGAGGATTACTGCCTGTAAGGAGGTGTTAGAAAGATGAGCCTGAGGAACAGCCCAATGCACCACCTGCTCTACCTGCTCAAACTGGGTCAGGCTGAACTGTGGACCTAGCTGTTGCCATGGCACCCAACTCAGGGAAATAGACTCCAGCTAGGAGGGCGGATGCTACAGGGGTGGGGCCTCGGCTGCTTCGATCTGAGCTGCCAGCACCAAGTCTGAGCCATTGCAGAGGTCCCTGGGGTTTGGGAAAATTGCTACTGGATCTGAGCCAATGATCTAAACAGGTCCAGTCACCTCAGGCCCTACCCCAACTTGTAAACAATGGGGTCATGGCAATCTGGAGGGGTGGGCTGTAAGGTGGGGCTCCTGGGCTATAGTAGGGTGGGTGGGGTGTGGGTGGAGGAAGCAGGAACCCAGGAACCTCCAACCCCTGGACAAAAGCCAAGGCAGCTCTGAACTGGCTTCAGGTTCTCTGTAGCCACACCTGCCCAGCACCAAACAGGTACCCTGCACCCACTAAGTGCCCAGCCTCAGGGGGCCTCAATGTCAGTTCCTCCCTTCACAGCCCTACTCAGGTTTCATGCAGGCTGAGGCCTGGGAAAGGCTGCCTGGGCTCAGCTGGGCTTGAGGAATCAGAGGCCTCTTGCCAGAGGGGAAAAAAGAGAAAACAGACATGGAATCCAGATCATTCGGGCTAAGATCTGGAACTTTCCAGACTTTCCTGGATGAGGGGGCAGGTTTAGAGCCCTGGAGAGGCTAATGGGTAGGGTGACAAAAGTCACACGGCCTGGGAAGCCAAGTGAGACCTCAGCCTGTGGCTCAATGTCAATTCCTTGGTGAGATTAACGGGGGGGGGGGGGGGGGGGCCTGGGCTGCTCTATGGGAGGTGGAGGGGTCCCCCTAAGACCTGGAGGGGCTTGGGCCTGGGCAACTCTGCCCACAGCAACCACAAATGCAGCAGTGATTTGCCTGGGTAGGGCATGGTACATAGATTACCCATTCCCCTCACAACCTGAGGAGTGGGTCTCACTCCTCCACTTTACAAGAGCAAACAGGCTCAGAAGCACAACGAGGTAGTGACTAAAAGCACATCCTGAGTTGGAAACTAGGTTCTGCTGTATTAACTCGAGAAAATCACTCTGAGCCTCAGTTCTCACCCCTCCATAGGGACCCCACCTCTACCCTGCTCTATGTCACAGTCGAGGGGTTGAGACCAACAACTGCTGGCTCTTGAGATAGGGAGGTTAGGTAAGTCAACCAAAATCCCCCTGCCAGTGACTGGCCAACTCCAGGCCCCAGCTCTGAGCAGAGTGGGCCCGTGTGAGGTGGGTGCAGGATCCCATGCAACCAAGGATGCTCCCCCCAAAAGGGGCAGCTCTTATCCAAATTCCTCAGATAAGCAGCTCCCAGTGGACCAGGGAACCAGGACATGGAAAAGGGACCTCACCCTGCCCACACAGAACACCAAAATCTGGGTTAGGCTGTGCAGCTCCCCTACTCCCTGCAGAAGACGCAACCTCCAGATTCATCCAACAGGTCTCCCAACAGCCCAAGTTCAGCCGATCACCCCCTTCTCTGAGGTCCCTGGTAAGCCACTTACTTCCTCTTGCTGGGCCTCAGTTTCACTCAGAATAGTGGCAGCAGCCCATGCTCACTGGCCCCACAAGGCCTCAGGCGCAAGGGGCAGGCTGGGTGAGGGAGGCAGCACATGCCAGGCCCCCCAGTGCATTCTCTACTGAAACTGCTCCACAACTCTTGACGGTGGAACCTGTATCAGGCCCAGTTTCCAGAAGCAGAAACAAGAGCCCAGAGCAGGCCAGGATCCAAATCCCTATCTGTCCGACCCCAAGGATCGCTCCAGACAAGCCAGGGCTGTGACCCCAGGTGGACCCAATGGGCGGTGGGCAGCCTGGGAGCTCAGTTGCCTTCCACAATAAGATAGCCAGCTGGACCCGCCAGGATGGGGATCAACACAAAACCAAACTCAACCCATGGAGAGGGCAGCAGCCTCCCGACAAGGGCATTTGCAATGTAAAGCAGTCCAGCTCGGCCACAGGAGGACAGTCACTCAGAAGGGGCTGGGCAGGCCAAAAAACAGCCACCATCTCCAGCCAGACCCCAGAGCTCCTGGGACTGGTCCTTTGCAGCCACCTGGGAGAGCCAGAGAACCTGTGCTGCCACAAGCACGAAATCATGACAGCCCCAGGTGCAGCCAGGGTGCAAGGTGCTCTGGAACACCTCTTTCCTGCTCCCTCAAAGCGGAAATCCAACTGCTCTCTACTACATACAAGTCTGTAGGATGGGCCTATTGTGGGCTGCATGCAGAGCTCCAAAGGGCAGCTGCAAAAACAGACTCCCAGGTATCTGGCTGGTCACCTGCAAACAGGTGCCTGGCACCTTGCCAGCTCGTTCCGGCCCTATCGTGCCTTGTACAAATCTATCCTTGACACACAGATGCCCTGGGGCACCCTCGTCCCAAGGAAGAACTGCACACTGCCGAGGAGCTAGATCGCGTCACCCCCTTCACCGGCAGGTAGGAAATGTCCCAGGTCCTACCTTGACGACAAACTGACAAAATCTCCACCATCCAGCAGCCGGACCTTGCAGAAGAGGACCCCATTCACGAAGGGGACCGCAGTCAGTTCCTCCAGGGTGAAAGTGGTTTGGAATTTGAATTTCTTCTTCTTCATCAAGAAAGCCATGAGCGAGTTCCCTGAGTCTGAAGCCCCAAAGGCCAAAAAAAGGGGGGGCAGAAATCCCCAGGATTCCTTTCCCTACACCACACCCCCTCCTCAAAAACACCAGAGCCCGCTCCCGCCCAGATGGTGGCGGAGGTGGCGGCAGAGCGGGCGAAGATCTGAGTCTGGAGCCCCGGGTCTGGGCGACCAGTCCGGTGTCCGTGGGCTCGCTGGTTTCACCCTCGGGGAGCCGGGTTTCCGAGCGTCTCGAAGCAGCTGGGGGCTTTGCCGGCCCGTAAACAGCGGGGCATGGTCCGGGAGGCCAGGACAAGGGTGGCCGGCGGCGCGCGAGCGGCCAGCATCCCGAGCGGCCCGGGAGGCTCACCCCCGGGGGCCCGGCGGCCCGGCGAGACTTGGGAGGGCAGCGCCGCGCCGGTGTGGCCCAGGTACGCGCGGCCCCGCCCCCGCCGCCGCCGCCGCCCCGCTGGCGGCCGGGAGAGGCGCCCTCGCCGTGCTCGCCCCCGCACCTGGGCCCTGCGCCCAGCGCAGGTGAGGCGAGGGTGGGGGCAGGGCGCCCCCGCGACGGCCCGGACTCTGGCGGCCGCTCGGGGAGGCGCAGCGGGGTCTCTGCTGGCCGCCGGCCACCTCTGGGGGGGCACCGGGCCGGCTGCGGGCAGCGGAGGCGCCGCCTCCTCCTCGGTACTGGGACCCGCGCCGCGGGCCCTGGCAGAGCTGAGAAGCCTTCCGGCCCGGCCGGTGGCTTCCGCTTCGCCCGCCGCCTCTGCCCAGCACCCCGCTACCAGCACTCCGCCGCCTGCGACCCCAACTGCGGCCACCTGAGCCTGACGCTGCGCGCCGCCGCTCGGAGAATGCCGAGGCCCTGAGCGGCTGCCCGCCGAGCCGCGGCGGAGCGCGGCAGGGGCGGGGCGCCGGCCGCCCATTCCATCCGCGATTGGACGGCCTATGGGGGCGAATGTGGAGCACCATTGGTGGACAGCTGCGTGGGGCGGGACTCATGAGGAGCAGAGGTGGCTCGGATGCTCGGATTGGTGCGCTGCAAGTCTAGGCCCTTCTCCTCGGGCCCGGCGGGGCGGGAGCCGAGGGGTTGGGAGAGGGGCTCCGGCAAAGCAAGGCGAGGCCAGATGGTGGGAGGTTGCGGGGTGGGAGCTGGGGCCGTCCCGGCAGGGAGGAAAGCGCGAGCAGAAGAAAGGAAGAAAGCATGACGGGGAGAAACTGAAAACTATGGCTGGAACGGCCTTCCAGGGTCCCACCAGCCTTGAGCGTTGAGCTCTAAAGCAGGCTTGGAAGATACTGAGTCTCGTTTCTCGGAAGACTGCCACTCAGAGAGGTAGATGGCCCAGGACCCGCGCAGGTCTGAGTCAGGGCCGAAGTGTGGGAAAACTCCGCCGCGGCGAGGTCATCTGGAGCAGTTTATCTCGTAGCCTTGTGACCCACCTTGTCCTGTTCCAGGATGTTATCTAAGCCTCTTGCTGTCCTTTCATTTTTTTTTTTTTTTTTTTTTTGATAGTTGCGGCTGGTCTCCTTGGCTAGATTAACTGCTCAGGGGACAAAGAACACTTCGGCAGCGCTGTATCTATCCCCCAGACCCTCAGCATTTCATTCATCAGTGCCCAATGCTTAGGGACACTGCTCTGAGCCAGGCGGGGACCCGATGGGAAGGAAGCCTGGCCTAGCTGTCTCTGGCCCTGTCTCTGGAGAAGCAGGCAGGGACACAGGCACCCCATGGGGGGAGGACGAGAGGGAGGCTCTGAAGAGGCATTGGGGACCCAGATTCCACTGGACGTGGGCTTGAGTTGTGTCTGCACCTGTAAACAAGGACCCCCATTTCGGATTGCTTCTGGCTTGAACCACCGGTGATAACGTGCATGACTAACCCAAGACAGTCCTGATGGGACAAGTCATGCATCTACCACCGGTGGTTCAGAGCTGCCCATCAGCGAGACATGTGAATTATGGCCCCATGGTGAACAAATTTAATCCCTCTGTGCCCGTTTTAACCCCGCTGCAACCCCAGGGGAGTGTTCTTGTCTCTCATCCTGGCTGTGTCTGCTCTAAAATGGGAGGAGAGCCTGTGGCTACCTGAGGCCAGGAGGGGATGTTAGAGGAACTAGCCAGAGGAAGCTATCTCTCAGCTGTGACCGTGAATAACCTCAGGCCACTCCAACAGGAAGTAGGGTGGGCCTGGCTGCCAGGCTTGGTTCTGTTTATCTCTGCAGCCTTAAGGCTGGGAACCTGGGAAATTTTCCTTCCCTCATTTCCCACATAGTGCCTGGGGAAGGAGAGAGATCTTATGAGGGCAGGATGCTAGATTTGGGGTGAAACATGCCCTAGTTAAAATCCTGGCTCTGCTGTCCATTGGCAGTGTGGGGTCCGCTGGGTTCACAGATGGGGAGGTGGCGCGGTATGACGTGGCTAAGGACCCCGCTGACATACTGATGATCAGTCAGGTCACACAAACTTTGGGTATAGTGTTTCATGGAAGTAAAGAAATCTTGGCAGGAATCTTGCATGCCTGTAATCCTAGCACTCTGGCGACTGAGGCAGGATTTTGCCTCGAGTTTGAAGCCAGCCTGGGCTACATAGTCAGTTCCAGGCCAGCCCGAAATACCCTGTCTGGAAACAAAGCAAAGAATCCCAGTCTTTCTAGAATGTTGTGAAGACTACCTGAGGCTGCACCTGCCAAAGCTTAGACCTGGAGGGACAAGAGGATCTGAGCAAGTGCTCAGTGGGGCACTCCAGCCCCCCAGTTTCCACGTATGCTTTGTCCTACCTCCCAGAGGCCCCTGCAAGGTGCAGAGGGGGCCCAGCACCAGACAAGACTTTCAGACAAGTGTGGAGAGGAGAACCCAGGGAAATGGACTGGGTCACGGGTCCTGATCCAGTTTCGGTAGACAAGGAGGGCCTCTTGGAGGTCTTCTCTCACCCAAGGCCTCAGTAAGAAGGGGAGCCCAGCGCAGGAAGCTCTGTGGTCAGAGGGATGAGTTGGTGTACTTGGGGGGCTCCTTGTGACAGGAATGGAATGGGCAGAGGGGCCCGCTCACCTGGGCCCTGGTGAACCTAGGAGGAGTTTGGTTTTTATTCAAAGCTCAAAGGAATATTTTTGGAGGATGTGAGCAGGGGCCGGGGTAGGGGGGGGGGGGGAGGGACAAGATTCAAAATATGATGTTAAAAACACTCTCTGAAGCTGGGTATGGTGGCACACACCTGTCATCCCAGCACCGGGGAGGCTGAGCCAGGAGGATTGCTAGGAGTTTGGGGCCAGACTGTGAGTTCAAGGCCAGCCCGAACTACATCGTGTGACCTTGTCTCAAAAAACCAAACAAATGAAAACCTGACACCCTCTGAGCCGGGTATGGCAGCACCTGCTTGTAGTCTCAGCACTCTGGGAGGCTGAGGCAGGAGGATTGTAAATTAGTGCCCAGTCTGAGCAATTTAGCAACTTAGCCAGACCCTGTCTCAAAAAAGAAAAAAGAAAAAGAAAAGGAGCAACTGGGGACATAGCTCAGTGCAAAGGCCCAGTTCAATCTACAGTAACAAAAAACAAAACCAAAAAACCACCCTCTGGCTGCCGTGTGGAACAAAAATTCATTGCTGGGGGCAAGAAGAGATGCTGGCAGTCAGCGGGGGAGGCCGGGCGGCTCACACCCTGGCAGAGACAGCGAGGCGAAGAGAAGAGGAATTCATTGCACAGAAGGCCCTGGCAGCGCTTGCTGAGGAGTAATAGTTACTCACAGTCACGGTCAAGGCTGACAAGCCCAGGAGGGACTCAGCCTTTTGAACATCTGCAGGGTTTGGAATTGATTGATTGCTGGGAGGTCTTGAAGCTGGGAGGTGGTAATAAGTGCTGGGTGGGTAGGTGTGGGGAAGGAGTAGCAGGAATGCAGGGATTCACTGTGGCTGCGGACCCCAGAATGGGACCTAGGCGGGACAGTGGGGGCACCTTAGAGAGCCCTCACCCTTATTCGATCCTGGACAAACTGTGTGATGCCCTTGAATTAGCACTGTCTCCCGATAAGCACAGGGTCAGGCACCTCACCCACAGGGTGCCCTTGTCCAGTTCAAGGCCTGCTACCTGACAGACGCTCCATAAATGGTACCACACAAATGCATGTATAGATGCGTGGATGGACTCACTGGTGTATAATTGAGAAATGGTGACTTTAGGGTTTTTTTTGGTACCGGGGATCAAACTCCTGTGAGGCAGGCAGTGGAACCACTGAGCTAAATCCCTGGCCTGCGACTTTAGATTTTTAAAAATTTATTGCAGTAAAAGACACATGGCCATTAATCCCCATCAAAATACCCCCCCCCATAAGCTGGCCATGGTGCTACATACCTGTGACCCCAGCACTCAGGAGACTGAGGCAGAAGGATCACAAGTTCAAGCCCAGTCTGGGCACCTTAGTGACTTCGTGAAACTCTGTCTTAAAATTAAAACAAATAAAAGGGCTGAGTATGTAGCTCAGTGCAAAAGCCCTGGATTTAATTTCCAGTACTGCAAAAAATAATTTTTTAATAAAATTAAGTTTAAGAAAGAGAACGGAGAAACTGAGGTAGGCCAAGGAAGTGTCACTTGCTCCATCACCTGAGGGCAGCTACCCAGCTGGCCTGACTCTCGGTCACCTGACATCAGCATGGAGCCTGACTGTTGCACAGTCATGCCTCGCCATGCCGCCTCCCAACCTGCCAGCCGAGGGCAGCAGGCGCTGATTCACCGGTGACTGGACACTGGGTATTTGCAGAGCCAGAGCAGCAGCTGGGCCACCCAGGCAGCTGACCAGGCAGATGGACGTGTGCCTGGCTCCTCGCTGCTATCAGCCAGTCACACTGATGATAAAGGCTTTAAAGAACAGCCCCCCACCCACCCCGACAGCGTGTCCCGCTTGAGCCTCCCACGGCCAAGTGCACAAGGCTCCTATTGATCAGCCAGCAGTTCCCCTCCAGCTCAGCTGACCATGG
The DNA here is from genome assembly GCF_053883595.1 of Heterocephalus glaber. NCBI lineage: Eukaryota > Metazoa > Chordata > Mammalia > Rodentia > Bathyergidae > Heterocephalus > Heterocephalus glaber. The sequence goes on along the minus strand of NW_028258316.1, from coordinate 7,543,967 downwards.
CTCACGTAGTGGAGTCACAGTTCATGGTGGCCCTGGGTCAGAGGGAATTTGCATATTTGCCACTTAGAAAGAGATGCTGCCAAGCTGCCTTCCAAAAAGGCTGGACGAGTTTCGTTTTGTTCTGGTTTGTGTTTTGTTTTGAGATAGGGTCTCCCTATGTAGTTTAAGCTGGTCCTGAACTCACTATGTAGCCCAGACTGATCTCAAACTCACAGTGATCCTCCTGCCTCAGCCTCCTGAGTGCCGGGATTATAGGCATGTATCACTATGTCCAGCTGTAGTTTTGTTTTGTTTTGAAAAAGTTTTGCTATGTAGTCCAGGCTGATTTTGAACTCACTATGTAGCCCAGGCTAGCCTTGAACTTGCTATTCTCCTGCCTCAGCCTCCTGAGTGCTGGGGTCACAGGTGTGCACCACCACACCCAGCTCCATCTTTACCTACCTGTTTGAACAAAAGAACAAAAGCTATCCTACAGTGCTTGCGTTTCTTCCATTTTCATATTTTTTGGCTGTTTGAATTTCTTCTATAAATTGTCCATGTCCCTTTTCCATTTTTAAATTGGAGTAGCAGTAGTTCACTATTTGACAGAGCACTGGGCTGGGAGTCAGGAGCCCAGGCTTGACTTCCACCTTTGCCTGTGACTTGCTGTGTGACTTCAAATCGGCCCCTGACCCCTCTTTCCCTATCTGTTATCAGCATTCAATGAAGCAGTCTGAGGACCTGTCTGCTTCCATGCTCTAGACCGCTACTGTCTAGTGGAGTTTTGTGACTGAGATGTTCCATATCTGCACTGCCCAGGATGCTAACTGGCCACATGGCTGGTGTGACTGAGAACTGACTTTTCATTTTCATTTAACTCAAATCTAAAGCGGGTGTGGTGGCACACACCTGTGATCCCAGCACTCAGGAGGCTGAGGCAGAAGGATCACAAGTTTGAGGTCAGCCTGGGCTACACTGTGAATTCAAGGCCAGCCTGGACTGCATGATGAGACCCTGTCTAAATAAATAATTGTTCAAATTTAAAATTTCAGTAGCTGCACGTGGCTGACGATGGCCATATTGGGCAGGGCAGAGAGAGGAGGCCTACACTCCACGGGAGCTGCATACAGACTCCTCCTCAGGTGGGGTAGAGAGGCCCTTGTAACTCCATTTCTCTGAGCCTCAGTTTCTTCATCTGTCCAGTCCAGCAACCTTCCTGAGGTTGTTGGACAGATTTGATTCCCAAGTGTGTGTGAAGGTTTAGGGTTGACTGCAGAGTCAGGCCAGGTTCCCAGATGGAAACACAGAGTGTTTGCCCCATTTATGTCACATCCCGAGACAGGGGTGGCTTTCCCAGTCGCCTGGCTCCCCCTTCACTTCCAAGGCCAGCTTTATCTTCCTTTTTTTGCTTGTTTGGGTTTTTTATTTGTTTGCTTGTTTTGAGAAAAGGTCTCACTGTGTAGCTCAGGCTGTCCTTGAACTTGTGTTAATCCTCCTGCTTTAGCCTCCCCAGGGCTGGGATGACAGGCATGTACCACCGCACCCAGTTTAACCCTCCCCTCCTAAATCAGGGCTTCTGCTCCAGGCCTGCAAACACAAACAGGGCAAAGGCTCAGCTCTTCCACCTGTGTTCCGGGCAGTGAGAGCTGGCCCTGCCCTTGTGTTCCTGCCATTTGTGCACCTGCAGATTTGCCTAGCAGCCTCCGGGGCCTCTCCTGCGTCTGCCTCCCACACCAGGCTTCCAAGTCGGCCAGGCCCTTCATTCAGTCACTCCTTTTTTTTTTTTTTTTTTGGTTCCAAGGATTGAACTCGGGACCTTGCGCTTGTGAGGCAGGCGCCGGAACCGCTGAGCTAAATCCCCGGCCCAACAGCAGTGATTAAACTCAGGACCTTGCACTTGTGAGGCAGGCACAGTGCCACTGAGCTAAATCCCCAGCTCTGTTCATTCATTTTTCATTCTTAGGTGTTTATCTCACCCATCTGCCTCGGGCTGGGGCCGCAGAGAGGAGCCTGCAGCTGTGGCCCTTGAGGTGACAGCTGTGAAGCACCTTGGGGTGGGGGGCTGGGCTAGTGTGGGCAATCGGGGTGGGCTTCCCTGAGGAAGTGGCATGTGCGCTGACCCTGAGAAATGGGTAGAAGTCAGCCAGGAGAGAGGGGACTTGGTGTGGAGGACCCTTAGCTGGCCTTGACAGGAGAGAGCTGCCTGAGAAAGGCTGGGAAAAGGCAGGCCCAGTCCCACAAGAGGGCTTTGTAGACCATATTAATGATGTTGTACTAGGGTTGGGGATTTAGCTCAGTGGCACTGCGCCTGCCTTGCAAGTGCAAGGTCCTGAGATCAATCCCCAGTACCAAAAAAACAAAAAGCAAAAACAATGTTGTACTTTATCCCAAAGGTAATAAGGAGCCATGGAAGGTATTAGGGAGAGGATGACGTGATTAGTCCAGCTCCCCAACGGGCCTTTGCCTCCCTATAGGAATTAGGAATGTCACTCCCTTACCTTTCCTTTCTCCAGCTGCCTGATTTCAAAATACTTCAAGAAGCTGGGCAAGGTGGCATGTGCCTATGATCCCAGCACTTGGGAGGCCGAGGCAGGAGGATCACCACAAGGTCAAGGTCAGCCCGGGCTACATAGTGAGTTCAAGGCCAGCCCGGACTATCTCAGAAAAACAAACAAAAATCCAAATAGTCTTGAACGCACAGTTCCCGGGCCTGGCTGTTGTCCAAGAGGTGACCTGGGTTCAGATCCCAGCCCTGCCACTCCTTGGCCCTGTCACTTCAAGGAAGTCATCCACCTCTTTCCCCTTTCCTGTCCTCACCTGTCACAGGGAGCTCTGACGACAAGTCCATGGCCCAGAGCCACCTAGGAGGTGGAGTCTGGCTGAATCCTTTCTGTGTGGGATCAGACCAGAGTCACGAAGGAGGCTGGAGGGGCTTCCCAGAGCAGGGGCAGGAGTCATGTCCGGGGAAGTGTCCCTGGGTGTGGTGGGAAGACTGAGCTGGGCCACCTGGAAGTGACCCCCTGAGACTGCAGCAGGCGCCTGGCCATTCCCAGCTCCCACCCAGCAGCAGGAGTGGCAGTGTACATAACTTGGCGGGGCCACCACCTTTGCCCCAGCGATCAGGGCCATGCTTACCCAGCAGAGGTGTGTCTGGCCACCTCCCTGTCCTGGAGGACACCTGCACACCCAGCCCTGTGTGGAGCTCTGCTTGTTGGCTGAACTCTTAGTCTTAGCAATGCCTTGTTTTGTTTTGTTGAGACAAAACTTGCTATGTATCCAGGCTGGCCCTGAACTCAGGTGATCCTCCTGTTTCAGCCTCCCAAATGCCAGGATCACAGGCATTCGATACCACGCTTGACTTCTTTTCTACTCCTGTGTCCCTCTCTCTAGTGCCGTAGGGAATCTGCACTGGCAAGCTTCCCCCATGCATCTCCACTTTCCAACAGCCAGGGTCAGGAGGCTGGGAGCTGGAACCCTGCATTTTAATCTCCTTCCTTCCAGAAACATTAGCAGCCCCAAGTCCAGCTTTACCTCTGCCACTCGGCTGTGTGATTTGACAAGTCACTCCACCACTCTGTGCCTACAGATCTCTAAAACGGAACCACTACTTCCCCAAGTGTAGTTCAGTAGTGAATGAGTGGGTA